>NC_092294.1:142721-147420 GCF_036320965.1 Panulirus ornatus | reverse complement strand
CACTGGAGACTTCACCAGGTACATTACGAATAACATGTTATCCTAACTTAGAATTTTATAGAATGGCGTCTATAAACATAAAGTGTCATCTATATCTCTAATACTAATATAGATTGAATATGCTAAATCACTGAAAATGGTGATCATATTCAGTGGTTTAATTATGTATCAAAAAAAACAAATGAGAGCCAGAGGAAATATGTCCTTTATATTCTCAAATTTTCCTGTTTAGACATGTCGTCGTCTCGAACTCATCGAAGTTCAAACGCGAATTATATTACCCATAAATCGTTCCTTCGGAGCTTTCCCTTAATGTTTGTAAATTGTTACGACACACATTGAACCATTCAATTCTGATAGGAGTATGTGAAGCCTCATTTCTGAATTTCCGTCATGTTTATGACCCATCAAAGCTTCCTCAGACCATTTCCACGGTCCTATCTCGCTTCATTCTTAAGACGTAAGCATTTCCAAGGAGGTCCTTCAGAGACGACTAACCTATGAATGGGTAGAGGGAATCACACTTAACAATGCTTCTAGTTCACTGTCATCACTCCTCTGTATCACTAGAGGGTTTGCGGAAAGGCTGATATACATGAACGGTTCACAAACACTGTGTGAAGACTAACCGAGTCTTGGCAAAGAACAATAAGATTATTGAACGTATTCTGGGAAGGTGTATGTATTTTTCAGAAGTCCTGCACAATACACATTGCGCAGACATTATATATAGATATATATATATATAATATATATGTATAATATATAACTGTGCTGAAAAAGGACTTATGATTGGGAATACCTGGTTTCAAAAGCGAGATATACCTAAGTATACTTAATGTAAGTAGAGAGATGGGCCAGAGAGCGTTATTGGATTACGTGTTAATTGACATGCGAAGCGAAAGAGAGACATTTGGATGTTAATGTGCTTGAGAGGTGCAACTGAGGGATGTCTGATCATTATCTTAGTGGAGGCTAAGTGGAAGAATTGTATGGGTTTTCAGAAAAGAAGAGTGAAAGTTGGGGTGAAGAGGGTGGTGAGAGTAAGTGAGCTTGGGAAGGAGACTTGTGTGAGGAAGTACCAGGAGAGACTGAGTACAGAATGGAAAAAGGTGAGAACAATGGAAGTAAGGGGAGTGGGGGAGGAATGGGATGTATTTAGGGAATCAGTGATGGATTGCTCAAAAGATGCTTGTGGCATGAGAAGAGTGGGAGGTGGGTTGATTAGAAAGGGTAGTGAGTGGTGGGATGAAGAAGTAAGAGTATTAGTGAAAGAGAAGAGAGAGGCATTTGGACGATTTTTGCAGGGAAAAAATGAAATTGAGTGGGAGACGTATAAAAGAAAGAGACAGGAGGTCAAGAGAAAGGTGCAAGAGGTGAAAAAAAGGGCAAATGAGAGTTGGGGTGAGAGAGTATCATTAAATTTTAGGGAGAATAAAAAGATGTTCTGGAAGGAGGTAAATAAAGTGCGTAAGACAAGGGAGCAAATGGGAACTTCAGTGAAGGGCGCAAATGGGGAGGTGATAACAAGTAGTGGTGATGTGAGAAGGAGATGGAGTGAGTATTTTGAAGGTTTGTTGAATGTGTTTGATGATAGAGTGGCAGATATAGGGTGTTTTGGTCGAGGTGGTGTGCAAAGTGAGAGGGTTAGGGAAAATGATTTGGTAAACAGAGAAGAGGTAGTAAAAGCTTTGCGGAAGATGAAAGCCGGCAAGGCAGCAGGTTTGGATGGTATTGCAGTGGAATTTATTAAAAAAGGGGGTGACTGTATTGTTGACTGGTTGGTAAGGTTATTTAATGTATGTATGACTCATGGTGAGGTGCCTGAGGA
Organism: Panulirus ornatus; assembly: GCF_036320965.1. Lineage (NCBI taxonomy): Eukaryota > Metazoa > Arthropoda > Malacostraca > Decapoda > Palinuridae > Panulirus > Panulirus ornatus. Next base: position 145,589 of record NC_092294.1, on the reverse strand, counting down.
TTGGCGGAATGCGTGCATAGTGCCATTGTACAAAGGCAAAGGGGATAAGAGTGAGTGCTCAAATTACAGAGGTATAAGTTTGTTGAGTATTCCTGGTAAATTATATGGGAGGGTATTGATTGAGAGGGTGAAGGCATGTACAGAGCATCAGATTGGGGAAGAGCAGTGTGGTTTCAGAAGTGGTAGAGGATGTGTGGATCAGGTGTTTGCTTTGAAGAATGTATGTGAGAAATACTTAGAAAAGCAAATGGATTTGTATGTAGCATTTATGGATCTGGAGAAGGCATATGATAGAGTTGATAGAGATGCTCTGTGGAAGGTATTAGAATATATGGTGTGGGAGGCAAGTTGTTAGAAGCAGTGAAAAGTTTTTATCGAGGATGTAAGGCATGTGTACGTGTAGGAAGAGAGGAAAGTGATTGGTTCTCAGTGAATGTAGGTTTGCGGCAGGGGTGTGTGATGTCTCCATGGTTGTTTAATTTGTTTATGGATGGGGTTGTTAGGGAGGTGAATGCAAGAGTTTTGGAAAGAGGGGCAAGTATGAAGTCTGTTGGGGATGAGAGAGCTTGGGAAGTGAGTCAGTTGTTGTTCGCTGATGATACAGCGCTGGTGGCTGATTCATGTGAGAAACTGCAGAAGCTGGTGACTGAGTTTGGTAAAGTGTGTGAAAGAAGAAAGTTAAGAGTAAATGTGAATAAGAGCAAGGTTATTAGGTACAGTAGGGTTGAGGGTCAAGTCAATTGGGAGGTGAGTTTGAATGGAGAAAAACTGGAGGAAGTGAAGTGTTTTAGATATCTGGGAGTGGATCTGGCAGCGGATGGAACCATGGAAGCGGAAGTGGATCATAGGGTGGGGGAGGGGGCGAAAATTCTGGGAGCCTTGAAGAATGTGTGGAAGTCGAGAACATTATCTCGGAAAGCAAAAATGGGTATGTTTGAAGGAATAGTGGTTCCAACAATGTTGTATGGTTGCGAGGCGTGGGCTATGGATAGAGTTGTGCGCAGGAGGATGGATGTGCTGGAAATGAGATGTTTGAGGACAATGTGTGGTGTGAGGTGGTTTGATCGAGTAAGTAACGTAAGGGTAAGAGAGATGTGTGGAAATAAAAAGAGCGTGGTTGAGAGAGCAGAAGAGGGTGTTTTGAAAGTGGTTTGGGCACATGAGAAATGATTGAGAAAAGAAAGACCAAGAGGATATATGTGTCGGAGTGAGGAGGGAACGAGGAGAAGAGGGAGACCAAATTGGAGTGGAAAGATGGATGAAAAAGATCTTGTGTGATCGTGGCCTGAACATGCAGGAGGGTGAAAGGAGGGCAAGGAATAGAGTGAATTGGAGCGATGTGGTATAACGGGGTTGAACGTGCTGGTCATGGATTGAAAATCAAGGCCCAAGTGTATGGGGTGGGTTGGGCCATTTCTTTCGTCTGTTTCCTTGCGCTACCTCGCAAACGCGGGAGACAGCGACAAAGCAAAAAAAAAAAATAAAAAATATATATATAATATATATATTATATATATATAGAACTATATATATATATAATATATATATATATAAGTACAATATATATATATAAATTATAATATTGAGTGGGAGATGTAAAAAAGAAAGAGACAGGAGCAAGAAAAGTTCAAGAGTGAAAAAGAGGGCCAAATGATAAATGGGGTGAGAGAGTATCATTAAATTTTAGGGAGAAAAAAAAAATGTTCTGGAAAAGGGGGTAAATAAAGTGCGTAGAACAAGCAGCAAATGGAACTTCTATAAGGGCGCAAATGGGGAGGTGATAACCAAGTATGGTGATGTGAGAAAGAGATGGAGGACTATTTTGAAGGTTTATTGAATGTGTTTTGAATGATAGAGTGGGCAGATATAGGTGTTTTAGGTCGAGGTGGTGTGCAAAGTGAGAGGGTTAGTGGGAAAATGATTTTGGTAAACAGAGAAGATATTAACAGCTTTGCTGAAGAATGAAAGCCGGCAAGACAGCAAGTTTGGATGTTATTTGCAAGTGTAATTTATTTAAAAAATGGGTGACTGTAAAACTAACCTGGTTGTAAGGTTATTATGTATGTATGACTCATGGTTAGGTTGCCTGAGGTTTTGGCGGAATGCGTGCATAGTGGCCATAGTATAAAGGCAAAGGGAATAAGAGTGAGTGCTCAAATTTCAGAGTTATAAGTTTGTTGAGTATTCCTGGGTAAATTATATAAGGGTATTGATTGAGAGGGTGAAGGCATGTACAGAGCATCAGGAATTGGGGAAGAGCAGTGTGTTTCAGAGTGGTAGAGGATGTGTGGATCAGGTGTGGCTTTGAAGATGTATGTGAGAAATACTTAAAAAAAGCAAATGGAGTTTGTATGTACCCCCGCATTTTTATGATCTTGGAGAAGGCAATGATAGAGTTTGATAGAGATGCTCTGTGGAAGGTGATTAAGAATATATGGTGAGGGAGGCAAGTTGTTAGAAACAGTGAAAAGTTTTTATTTGAGGATGTAAGACATGTGGTACGCGTAGGAAGAGAGGAAAGTGATTGGTTTCTCAGTGAATGTAGGTTTGGCGGCAGGGGTGTGGTGAGTCTCCATGGTTGTTTAATTTGTTATGGATGGGTTTGTTAGGGAGGTGAAATGCACAAGAGTTTTGGAAAGAGGGGCAAGTATGAAGTCTGTTGGGGATGAGAGAGCTTGGGAAGTGAGTCAGTTGTTGTTCGCTGATGATACAGCGCTGGTGGCTGATTCATGTGAGAAACTGCAGAAGCTGGTGACTGAGTTTGGTAAAGTGTGTGAAAGAAGAAAGTTAAGAGTAAATGTGAATAAGAGCAAGGTTATTAGGTACAGTAGGGTTGAGGGTCAAGTCAATTGGGAGGTGAGTTTGAAT
>NC_092294.1:137721-140221 GCF_036320965.1 Panulirus ornatus | reverse complement strand
TCAAAAAAACACCAAGTGGTCTTGCGTCAGAGATTATCGGAAATACGAAGTAAATTTTTGATAAAAGAGAGGTGTTTCTGTGGGCGGATGTTACATTGACGCCTTATATATCACTCAGAGAGTCCAATTGTCCTTGGATCCTATGATACGTGTGTCACAATAACTTTATCCTGTAGTCCGATAGGGACTATTAAGGGTGGGTTTTGATGGTGTAACCCCACAGAAACAAGTGTCCAGGATAATTATGGATCCGAAAATACTGAAGCTGTTTTTTCTAAGAAGAACGGAAAGTAATTAATTTTTGTTAATGCTTGATTTGTAGCTCTTATGCTGAAGAATATGTTTACGACTCAGTGTAAAAGAAATCCACGTAAAGCACAAAAGTTACTGATTTGTATGTTACTACATATGGGCCTCCGTAGTAAGCATTTAGTGTTCTAGACCGTGATGCATTACAGACGCTCCCAGAGTCGGCGCATAGATTCGAATCTGACATGTGATAATCGGTTCACAGTCAAACAGCTTTTCATACCACTCTAGGGGTAGTTGTGATTGGAAATATTTTGGTACTGTTCAGTTAAGGTATATGAAAATAGGTATGGAGATGAATTTCTTGAGTTTGGCCAAAAAGAGAAAATCTACCAATATTTTCTCCCCTTACATAACAATTGAGTAACCATTCCATCAAATTAACTGAAGAAAAATGAAAATAATGGTATGTAAAACCATTTTTATATTGCATGATCCATAGACAAGACAACAAGTTTTTAACGTTTAGCATATACAGAAAACCTACAATGTAATGCTCCTATATCCATCATTCCTCATCTCAACATACCGAGTTTAAATTATCATCATTTTAATCTATTTCCTTAGAGGGGGCATTACGTATTTTGCAGTCCAAGTTTAATGATAATGAGTTTGAGAAGATATATTCTATTGGATCTAAGTAAAGTACCCAGATCTTTCATTGATAAAATCCCTTAATTTAGCAAAGAAATCATTTTATAGAGTTGAGCCCAAACCTCCCCATTGACACTGATAAAGCAGTTTTCCCAGCTTAAGTTGGCATCAAAATGCATAGACTGTAGTGATAACACGCCAGACAGCATTCAAACTAATATCATAAAAATACAGTGGCGGATGAGCCGCTTGGCGTCCTAGCAAACATGATTTACCTGACGTAATCCACTTAACTAATTCAGACCAAATTGCCTTTGCAGAATAGAGTACGAAAGATAAATGTATATAATTATGTAAAATACACATAGAAAAGAGCTGGACTGCAGTGTCTTCTGTTATCACAGAAACAGGTGTTTTAAAAGTGCAAATATGTAAGTGTGAACATAGATCTAAGTGATTTATCATACATACGTTCTCTTACAAAAACATTGCTTAAATCATTACCGAATTAATTTTGAATGTAGTTAATGAGGAATTGCTCTGCTTACTGAAAAAGAGAAAAAAAGCGAGATAACAAGACGTGTCTGTTTCCTATTATAAGGAATTTCTCATTCAGTCCAAAAGTTAGTTAATATAATCCTTTACATCAGTATCTATGCGTACAGCGCTCTCTGACGTCTGAGAAATTGCATATACTGTGACATGGCCGGAAACGCTGTCATTTTAAAACCAAAGATTCTTGAACCATGAACCATGACCTCTAGCAGTCTTCATGGTCCCAAAAATCCCCAAAGCTCAATATATGATAGAACCGAGTGAATAAATAGATGACTAGTATGGGTTTCGGTGGCATCATTCGATCTTAATTGCGATTTTAGACCCGCTTTGAATTGAGTATATGCTGAAGTTGGTCCACAAGACATACATTTGAGAAAAAAAAAAAAAATCAAGAACCACTTCGCTGAAGTCATTCGAGATGCACAAGTTAACTTGAAAAACACATGAAAAATCGTGAAGATTGCTTGTAACCTTGATCAAACATATAAGAACCAATCGGACTGTTACTTATGTATGCAATTATCATTCAAGGATTATGTTTTCTTATCATTCCTGGTACTGTATAGTTTTATGAGAGATTCTGTGATTACCATCTGACTCGCTGTCCCTTGTTCCTCTAAGACCGGTTTTTTTTTTTCCAGGAACTCCTGCAGCTAGCCTAAGGCTGCGTTCGCTTAGTAGTAAAGACAATTGGACTTCTTTGAAGCAAGGACTCGTCCTCGCTCAAATTCAGAATACATATTATCCCAATTTGTCATCTTTCCTCACTAATTCTCTCCATGTGGACCCAAAACATATTTCAATAACACCTTCTTCCCTCTCGTCTGCCACACTCTCTTATTTCACACATCCCCTCTTAACCTTTCATACTTACTCGATCAAACCACCTCACCCACATATTGGGTCCTCCCAACATTACACACCTCCAACATATCCACCCACCAGCTCCGTACAACCCTACTGTAGCCCACGCCTCACCTCCATACCAGCATCACCTAGGGACTACTGTACATTCAAACATATCCATATTCACCCTCCC
>NC_092294.1:104320-137621 GCF_036320965.1 Panulirus ornatus | reverse complement strand
ACAGCAGAAGGCAACCTGTATATGCATCAGAAGACAACCTGGAGGTGAAGCAGAAGAGAAACTGGAAATGCAGCAGAAAAAAAAACTTGGATGTGAAGCAAACAGCTTGAAGGTACCGCAGAAGATAACCTGGAGGTACAGCAGAAGACAACCTAGAGGTACACCAGAAGACAACCAGAAGGTGAATCAAACAGCTTGAAGGTACAGCAGAAGATAACCTTGAGGTAGAGTAAAAGACAACCTGGAGGAACAGCAGAGCACAAGCAAAAATATAGCAGAAAATAACCTGGAAGTACAGCAGAAAACAACATGGAAGTACAGTAGCAGACAACATGGAAGTACAGGAGAAGAAATCCTGTAGATGCAGCAGAAAACAACCTGGAGATACAGCAGCAGACAACATGGAATTACAGGAGAAGAAAACCTGTAGATGCAGCAGAAAACAACCTGGAGGTACAGTAGAAGACAACCTGGAGGAACAGCAGGGCATAACATGGTGGTACAGCAAAGTATAACCTGGAGGTACAGAAGTATACAACCTGTAAGTGCAGCAGAAGATAACCTGAATGTGAAGCTGAGGATAACCTGGAGTTACAGCAGAAGAAAACCTGGAGGTGCATCAGAAGACAACCTGGAGGTACAGGAGAAGAAAACCTGGAGGTACAAAAGAAAACCTGGTGGTACAGCAGAAGACAACCTAAAGATGGAGCACAAGACAACCTGAAGGTATAGGAAAAAATAGCCTGTAGGTACAGCTGAAAATAACATGAATGTACAGCAGAGGACAACTTGGAGGTTCAAAAGAAGACAACCTGGAAGTGCAGGAGGCAGACTGGAGTTTTCTGCAAAAGACCTGAAGGTGCAGCAGAGGAGAACCTGGAGGTACAGCATAGGATAGCCTGGAAGTACATCAGAAGACAACCTGGAGATGCAGCAGAAGACAACCTGGAGATGCAGCAGTAGACAACCTAGAAGTACAGCAGATGACAACATGGAGGTACAGCAGCAGACAACGTGTAGGTGCAGCAGAAGAAAACCTGGAGGTGCAGCTGAAAAAAAACCAGAAGGTGAATCAAACAGCTTGAAGGTACAGCAGACGACAACTTGAAGGTGAATCAAACAGCGTGAAGGTACAGCAGAAGACAGCCTTGAGGTACAGTAAAAGACAACCTGGAGGAGCAGCAGAGCACAACCTGGAGGTACAGCAGAAGATAACTGGAGGTACAGCAGAAGACAATCTGGAGGAGCATCAGAAGACAATCTGGAGGTACAGGAGAAGACAACATGGGGGAACAGCAAAGCACAACCTGGATGTACAGCAGAAGATAACCTGGAGGTACAGCAGCATACAACCTGTAAGTGCAGCAGAAGATAACCTGAGTGTGGAGCAGATGAAAACTTGGTGTTACAGCAGAAGACAACCTGGAGGTGTATCAGAAGACAATCAGAAGGTACAAGGGAAGAAAAGCTGGAGGTACAGCAGTATAAACCTGTAAGTGTAGCAGAAGACAACCTGAAGGTGGAGCAGAGGACAACCTGGAGGTACAGCAGCAGACAATCTGGAAGTACAGCAGAAGACAACCTGAAGATGGAGCACAAGACAACCTGGAGGTGGAGTAGATGTCAACCTAGAGGTAGAGAAGAAGACAACCTGAAGGTACAGCAGAAGACAAGCTGGAGGTGGAGCAGACTAACTGGAAGTACAGCAGAAAACAACTTGAATGTATAGCAAAGTACAACTTGGAGGTTCAACAGAAGACAACCTGGAAGTGCAGGAGACAGACTGGAGGATAAGTTAAAGACCTGAAGGTGCAGCAGAGGACACCCTGGAAGTACAGAAGAAGACAGCCTAGAGGTGCAGCAGAAACAAACCTGGAGGTGAAGCAAACAGCTTGAAGATAGAGCACCAGACAACCCAGTGGTACAGCAGTATACAACCTGTAAGTGCAGCAGAAAATAACTTGAATGTGGAGCAGAGGATAACCTGGAGTTACAGCCGAAGACAACCTGGAGGTGCATCAGAAGACAACCTGGAGGTAAAGGAGAAGAAAACCTGGAAGTACAGCAGAAGACAATGTGAAGGTGCAGCAGAAGGCAACCTGAAGATGCACCAGAAGACAACCTGAAGGTGCAGCAGATGACAACTTGAAGGTACAGCAGAAGACAACCTTGAGGTGCAGCAGAAAACAACTTTAATGTACAACAAAGGACAACTTGGAGGTTCAAAAGAAGACAACCTGGAAGTGCAGGAGACAGACTGGAGTTTTCAGCAAAAGACCTGAAGGTGCAGCAGAAGAGAACCTGGAGGTACAGCAGAGGACAACTTGGAGGTACATCAGAACACAACCTGGAGATGCAGCAGAAGACAACCTAGAAGTACAGCAGATGACAACCTGGAGGTACAGCAGCAGACAACGTGTAGGTGCAGCAGAAGACAACCTGGAGGTGTAGCAGGAAAAAACCTGGAGGTGAAGCAAATAGTTTGAAGGTACAGCAGAAGACAGCCATGAGGTACAGTAAAAGACAACCTGGAAGTGCAGGAGACAGACTGGAGGATAAGTTAAAGACCTGAAGGTGCAGCAGAGGACACTATGGAAGTACAGAAGAAGACAGTCTAGAGGTGCAGCAGAAACAAACCTGGAGGTGAAGCAAACAGCTTGAAGGTACAGGAGAAGACAGCCATGAGGTACAGTAAAAGACAACCTGGAGTAACAGTAGAGCACAACCTGAAGGTACAGCAGAAGATAACTGGAGGTACAGCAGAAGACAACATGGTGGAACAGCAGAGCACAACCTGGATGCCCAGCTGTAGATAACCTGGAGGTACAGCAGCATACAACCTGTAGGTGGAGCAGAAGATAACCTGAGTGTGGAGCAGAGGAAAACCTGGAGTTACAGCAGTAGACAACCTGGAGGTGTATCAGAAGACAACCTGGAGGTACAGAAGAAAAGCTAAAGGTACAGCAGTATAAAAACTGTAAGTGTAGCAGACGACAACCTGAAGGTGGAGCAGAGGACAACTTGGAGGTACAGCACCAGACAATCTGGAAGTGCAGCAGAAGACAACCTGAAGATCGAGCACAAGACAACCTGGAGGTGGAGTTGATGTCAACCTAGAGGTAGAGAAGTGGACAACCTGAAGGTACAGCAGAAGACAAGCTGGAGGTGGAGCAGACTAACTGGAGGTACAGTAGAAAACAACCTGAATGTATAGCAAAGTACAACTTAGAGGTTTAACAGAAGACAACCTGGAGGTACAACAGAAGACAACCTGGAGGTACAAACTGGAGGAGCAGCAGACAAACTGCAGGTACAACAGAAAACAACTTTAATTTACAACAAAGGACAACTTGGAGGTTCAACATAAGACAACCTAGAAGTGCAGGAGACAGACTGGAGGTTCATGAAAAGACCTGAAAGTACAGCAGAAGAGAACCTGGAGGTACAGCAGAGGACAACCTGGAGGTACAGCAGAAGACAACCTGGAGGTACAGCAGAGGACAACCTGGAAGTAGAGAAGAAGTCAACCCGGTGGTACAGCAGAAGACAGCCTGGAGATGCAGGAGAAGACAACCTAGAGGTACAGCAGATGACAACCTGGAGGTATAGCAGCAGACTACCTGGAAGTACAGCAGAAGACAACCTGTAGGTGCAGAAGAAGACAACGTGGAGGTGCAGCAGAAGATAGCGTGGAGGTACAATAGAAGACAGCATGGAGGTACAGCAGAGCACAACCAGGAGGTACAGTATCAGACAACCTGGAGGTGCATCAGCAGACAACTTGAAGGTACAGCACTATACAACCTGTAAGTGCAGCAGAAGATAACCTGAAGGTGGAGCAGAGGACAACATGGAGTTACAGACGAAGACAACCTGGAGGTGCATCAGAAGGCAATCTGGAGGTGCAGGGGAATTAAACCTGGGAGTACAGCAGAATAAAAACCTGTGAGTGTAGCAGAAGACAACCTGAAGATGGAGCAGAAGACAACCTGTAGATGGAGCAGAAGACAACCTGAAGGTGCAGCAGAAGACAACCTGAAGGTGCAGCAGCTAAACCTAGAGGTGAAGGAATGAGATTGAAGGTACAGCAGAAGACAACCTGGAGGTACAGTAGCAGACAACCTGGAGATATAGCAGAAAGTGACCTGAAGGTATAGCAGAAGACATCCTGGAGGTACAACAGAAGACAACTTGGAGGCACAGTAAAAGACAACCTGTAGGTGCAGCAGAAGACGACCTGGAGGTGAAGCAAAAAAAAAAACTGAAGGTAAGGCAAACAGCTTGAAGGTACAGCAGAAGACAACCTGAAAGTGAATCAAACAGCTCGAAGGTGCAGCAGAAGACAACCTGGAGGAACAGCAGCAGACAACCTGGAAGTACAGCAGAAAACAACCAGTAGTTGTAGCAGACGACAACCAGTAGGTGTACCAGAAGACAATCTGGAGGTGCAGCAGAAAAAAACCTGGAGGTGAAGGAAATAGCTTGAAGGTACAGCGGACGACAACCTCGAGGTACAGCAGAAGACAACCTGGAGATTCACAAGAAGACAACCTGAAGATGGAGCAGAAGACAACCAGGAGATACAGCAGCAGACAAGGTGGAAGTACAGCAGAAGACAACCTGGAGGTACAGCAGAAGACAACCTGGAGGTACAGCAGAAGACAACCTGGAGGTACAGCAGAAGACAACCTGGAGGTACAGCAGAAGACAACCTGGAGGTACAGCAGAAGACAACCTGGAGGTACAGCAGAAGGCAACCTGTATATGCATCAGAAGACAACCTGGAGGTGAAGCAGAAGAGAAACTGGAAATGCAGCAGAAAAAAAAACTTGGATGTGAAGCAAACAGCTTGAAGGTACCGCAGAAGATAACCTGGAGGTACAGCAGAAGACAACCTAGAGGTACACCAGAAGACAACCAGAAGGTGAATCAAACAGCTTGAAGGTACAGCAGAAGATAACCTTGAGGTAGAGTAAAAGACAACCTGGAGGAACAGCAGAGCACAAGCAAAAATATAGCAGAAAATAACCTGGAAGTACAGCAGAAAACAACATGGAAGTACAGTAGCAGACAACATGGAAGTACAGGAGAAGAAATCCTGTAGATGCAGCAGAAAACAACCTGGAGATACAGCAGCAGACAACATGGAAGTACAGGAGAAGAAAACCTGTAGATGCAGCAGAAAACAACCTGGAGGTACAGTAGAAGACAACCTGGAGGAACAGCAGGGCATAACATGGTGGTACAGCAAAGTATAACCTGGAGGTACAGAAGTATACAACCTGTAAGTGCAGCAGAAGATAACCTGAATGTGAAGCTGAGGATAACCTGGAGTTACAGCAGAAGAAAACCTGGAGGTGCATCAGAAGACAACCTGGAGGTACAGGAGAAGAAAACCTGGAGGTACAAAAGAAAACCTGGTGGTACAGCAGAAGACAACCTAAAGATGGAGCACAAGACAACCTGAAGGTATAGGAAAAAATAGCCTGTAGGTACAGCTGAAAATAACATGAATGTACAGCAGAGGACAACTTGGAGGTTCAAAAGAAGACAACCTGGAAGTGCAGGAGGCAGACTGGAGTTTTCTGCAAAAGACCTGAAGGTGCAGCAGAGGAGACCCTGGAGGTACAGCATAGGATAGCCTGGAAGTACATCAGAAGACAACCTGGAGATGCAGCAGAAGACAACCTGGAGATGCAGCAGTAGACAACCTAGAAGTACAGCAGATGACAACATGGAGGTACAGCAGCAGACAACGTGTAGGTGCAGCAGAAGAAAACCTGGAGGTGCAGCTGAAAAAAAACCAGAAGGTGAATCAAACAGCTTGAAGGTACAGCAGACGACAACTTGAAGGTGAATCAAACAGCGTGAAGGTACAGCAGAAGACAGCCTTGAGGTACAGTAAAAGACAACCTGGAGGAGCAGCAGAGCACAACCTGGAGGTACAGCAGAAGATAACTGGAGGTACAGCAGAAGACAATCTGGAGGAGCATCAGAAGACAATCTGGAGGTACAGGAGAAGACAACATGGGGGAACAGCAAAGCACAACCTGGATGTACAGCAGAAGATAACCTGGAGGTACAGCAGCATACAACCTGTAAGTGCAGCAGAAGATAACCTGAGTGTGGAGCAGATGAAAACTTGGTGTTACAGCAGAAGACAACCTGGAGGTGTATCAGAAGACAATCAGAAGGTACAAGGGAAGAAAAGCTGGAGGTACAGCAGTATAAACCTGTAAGTGTAGCAGAAGACAACCTGAAGGTGGAGCAGAGGACAACCTGGAGGTACAGCAGCAGACAATCTGGAAGTACAGCAGAAGACAACCTGAAGGTGCAGCAGAAGAGAACCTGGAGGTACAGCAGAGGACAACCTGGAAGTACAGAAGAAGTCAACCCGGTGGTACAGCAGAAGACAGCCTGGAGATGCAGGAGAAGACAACCTAGAGGTACAGCAGATGACAACCTGGAGGTACAGCAGAGGACAAGTTGGAGGTACAGCAAAAGACAACCTGGAGGTACAGCAGAAGACAACCTGGAGGTACAGCAGAAGACAACCTGAGGTACAGCAGAAGACAACCTGGAGGTACAGCAGAAGACAACCTGGAGGTACAGCAGAAGACAACCTGGAGGTACAGCAGAAGACAACCTGGAGGTACAGCAGAAGACAACCTGGAGGTACAGCAGAAGACAACCTGGAGGTACAGCAGAAGGCAACCTGGAGGTACAGCAGAAGGCAACCTGTATATGCATCAGAAGACAACCTGGAGGTGAAGCAGAAGAGAAACTGGAAATGCAGCAGAAAAAAAAACTTGGATGTGAAGCAAACAGCTTGAAGGTACCGCAGAAGATAACCTGGAGGTACAGCAGAAGACAACCTAGAGGTACACCAGAAGACAACCAGAAGGTGAATCAAACAGCTTGAAGGTACAGCAGAAGATAACCTTGAGGTAGAGTAAAAGACAACCTGGAGGAACAGCAGAGCACAAGCAAAAATATAGCAGAAAATAACCTGGAAGTACAGCAGAAAACAACATGGAAGTACAGTAGCAGACAACATGGAAGTACAGGAGAAGAAATCCTGTAGATGCAGCAGAAAACAACCTGGAGATACAGCAGCAGACAACATGGAATTACAGGAGAAGAAAACCTGTAGATGCAGCAGAAAACAACCTGGAGGTACAGTAGAAGACAACCTGGAGGAACAGCAGGGCATAACATGGTGGTACAGCAAAGTATAACCTGGAGGTACAGAAGTATACAACCTGTAAGTGCAGCAGAAGATAACCTGAATGTGAAGCTGAGGATAACCTGGAGTTACAGCAGAAGAAAACCTGGAGGTGCATCAGAAGACAACCTGGAGGTACAGGAGAAGAAAACCTGGAGGTACAAAAGAAAACCTGGTGGTACAGCAGAAGACAACCTAAAGATGGAGCACAAGACAACCTGAAGGTATAGGAAAAAATAGCCTGTAGGTACAGCTGAAAATAACATGAATGTACAGCAGAGGACAACTTGGAGGTTCAAAAGAAGACAACCTGGAAGTGCAGGAGGCAGACTGGAGTTTTCTGCAAAAGACCTGAAGGTGCAGCAGAGGAGAACCTGGAGGTACAGCATAGGATAGCCTGGAAGTACATCAGAAGACAACCTGGAGATGCAGCAGAAGACAACCTGGAGATGCAGCAGTAGACAACCTAGAAGTACAGCAGATGACAACATGGAGGTACAGCAGCAGACAACGTGTAGGTGCAGCAGAAGAAAACCTGGAGGTGCAGCTGAAAAAAAACCAGAAGGTGAATCAAACAGCTTGAAGGTACAGCAGACGACAACTTGAAGGTGAATCAAACAGCGTGAAGGTACAGCAGAAGACAGCCTTGAGGTACAGTAAAAGACAACCTGGAGGAGCAGCAGAGCACAACCTGGAGGTACAGCAGAAGATAACTGGAGGTACAGCAGAAGACAATCTGGAGGAGCATCAGAAGACAATCTGGAGGTACAGGAGAAGACAACATGGGGGAACAGCAAAGCACAACCTGGATGTACAGCAGAAGATAACCTGGAGGTACAGCAGCATACAACCTGTAAGTGCAGCAGAAGATAACCTGAGTGTGGAGCAGATGAAAACTTGGTGTTACAGCAGAAGACAACCTGGAGGTGTATCAGAAGACAATCAGAAGGTACAAGGGAAGAAAAGCTGGAGGTACAGCAGTATAAACCTGTAAGTGTAGCAGAAGACAACCTGAAGGTGGAGCAGAGGACAACCTGGAGGTACAGCAGCAGACAATCTGGAAGTACAGCAGAAGACAACCTGAAGATGGAGCACAAGACAACCTGGAGGTGGAGTAGATGTCAACCTAGAGGTAGAGAAGAAGACAACCTGAAGGTACAGCAGAAGACAAGCTGGAGGTGGAGCAGACTAACTGGAAGTACAGCAGAAAACAACTTGAATGTATAGCAAAGTACAACTTGGAGGTTCAACAGAAGACAACCTGGAAGTGCAGGAGACAGACTGGAGGATAAGTTAAAGACCTGAAGGTGCAGCAGAGGACACCCTGGAAGTACAGAAGAAGACAGCCTAGAGGTGCAGCAGAAACAAACCTGGAGGTGAAGCAAACAGCTTGAAGATAGAGCACCAGACAACCCAGTGGTACAGCAGTATACAACCTGTAAGTGCAGCAGAAAATAACTTGAATGTGGAGCAGAGGATAACCTGGAGTTACAGCCGAAGACAACCTGGAGGTGCATCAGAAGACAACCTGGAGGTAAAGGAGAAGAAAACCTGGAAGTACAGCAGAAGACAATGTGAAGGTGCAGCAGAAGGCAACCTGAAGATGCACCAGAAGACAACCTGAAGGTGCAGCAGATGACAACTTGAAGGTACAGCAGAAGACAACCTTGAGGTGCAGCAGAAAACAACTTTAATGTACAACAAAGGACAACTTGGAGGTTCAAAAGAAGACAACCTGGAAGTGCAGGAGACAGACTGGAGTTTTCAGCAAAAGACCTGAAGGTGCAGCAGAAGAGAACCTGGAGGTACAGCAGAGGACAACTTGGAGGTACATCAGAACACAACCTGGAGATGCAGCAGAAGACAACCTAGAAGTACAGCAGATGACAACCTGGAGGTACAGCAGCAGACAACGTGTAGGTGCAGCAGAAGACAACCTGGAGGTGTAGCAGGAAAAAACCTGGAGGTGAAGCAAATAGTTTGAAGGTACAGCAGAAGACAGCCATGAGGTACAGTAAAAGACAACCTGGAAGTGCAGGAGACAGACTGGAGGATAAGTTAAAGACCTGAAGGTGCAGCAGAGGACACTATGGAAGTACAGAAGAAGACAGTCTAGAGGTGCAGCAGAAACAAACCTGGAGGTGAAGCAAACAGCTTGAAGGTACAGGAGAAGACAGCCATGAGGTACAGTAAAAGACAACCTGGAGTAACAGTAGAGCACAACCTGAAGGTACAGCAGAAGATAACTGGAGGTACAGCAGAAGACAACATGGTGGAACAGCAGAGCACAACCTGGATGCCCAGCTGTAGATAACCTGGAGGTACAGCAGCATACAACCTGTAGGTGGAGCAGAAGATAACCTGAGTGTGGAGCAGAGGAAAACCTGGAGTTACAGCAGTAGACAACCTGGAGGTGTATCAGAAGACAACCTGGAGGTACAGAAGAAAAGCTAAAGGTACAGCAGTATAAAAACTGTAAGTGTAGCAGACGACAACCTGAAGGTGGAGCAGAGGACAACTTGGAGGTACAGCACCAGACAATCTGGAAGTGCAGCAGAAGACAACCTGAAGATCGAGCACAAGACAACCTGGAGGTGGAGTTGATGTCAACCTAGAGGTAGAGAAGTGGACAACCTGAAGGTACAGCAGAAGACAAGCTGGAGGTGGAGCAGACTAACTGGAGGTACAGTAGAAAACAACCTGAATGTATAGCAAAGTACAACTTAGAGGTTTAACAGAAGACAACCTGGAGGTACAACAGAAGACAACCTGGAGGTACAAACTGGAGGAGCAGCAGACAAACTGCAGGTACAACAGAAAACAACTTTAATTTACAACAAAGGACAACTTGGAGGTTCAACATAAGACAACCTAGAAGTGCAGGAGACAGACTGGAGGTTCATGAAAAGACCTGAAAGTACAGCAGAAGAGAACCTGGTGGTACAGCAGAGGACAACCTGGAGGTACAGCAGAAGACAACCTGGAGGTACAGCAGAAGACAACCTAGAGGTACAGCAGATGACAACCTGGAGGTATAGCAGCAGACTACCTGGAAGTACAGCAGAAGACAACCTGTAGGTGCAGAAGAAGACAACGTGGAGGTGCAGCAGAAGATAGCGTGGAGGTACAATAGAAGACAGCATGGAGGTACAGCAGAGCACAACCAGGAGGTACAGTATCAGACAACCTGGAGGTGCATCAGCAGACAACTTGAAGGTACAGCACTATACAACCTGTAAGTGCAGCAGAAGATAACCTGAAGGTGGAGCAGAGGACAACATGGAGTTACAGACGAAGACAACCTGGAGGTGCATCAGAAGGCAATCTGGAGGTGCAGGGGAATTAAACCTGGGAGTACAGCAGAATAAAAACCTGTGAGTGTAGCAGAAGACAACCTGAAGATGGAGCAGAAGACAACCTGTAGATGGAGCAGAAGACAACCTGAAGGTGCAGCAGAAGACAACCTGAAGGTGCAGCAGCTAAACCTAGAGGTGAAGGAATGAGATTGAAGGTACAGCAGAAGACAACCTGGAGGTACAGTAGCAGACAACCTGGAGATATAGCAGAAAGTGACCTGAAGGTATAGCAGAAGACATCCTGGAGGTACAACAGAAGACAACTTGGAGGCACAGTAAAAGACAACCTGTAGGTGCAGCAGAAGACGACCTGGAGGTGAAGCAAAAAAAAAACTGAAGGTAAGGCAAACAGCTTGAAGGTACAGCAGAAGACAACCTGAAAGTGAATCAAACAGCTCGAAGGTGCAGCAGAAGACAACCTGGAGGAACAGCAGCAGACAACCTGGAAGTACAGCAGAAAACAACCAGTAGTTGTAGCAGACGACAACCAGTAGGTGTACCAGAAGACAATCTGGAGGTGCAGCAGAAAAAAACCTGGAGGTGAAGGAAATAGCTTGAAGGTACAGCGGACGACAACCTCGAGGTACAGCAGAAGACAACCTGGAGATTCACAAGAAGACAACCTGAAGATGGAGCAGAAGACAACCAGGAGATACAGCAGCAGACAAGGTGGAAGTACAGCAGAAGACAACCTGGAGGTACAGCAGAAGACAACCTGGAGGTACAGCAGAAGACAACCTGGAGGTACAGCAGAAGACAACCTGGAGGTACAGCAGAAGACAACCTGGAGGTACAGCAGAAGACAACCTGGAGGTACAGCAGAAGGCAACCTGTATATGCATCAGAAGACAACCTGGAGGTGAAGCAGAAGAGAAACTGGAAATGCAGCAGAAAAAAAAACTTGGATGTGAAGCAAACAGCTTGAAGGTACCGCAGAAGATAACCTGGAGGTACAGCAGAAGACAACCTAGAGGTACACCAGAAGACAACCAGAAGGTGAATCAAACAGCTTGAAGGTACAGCAGAAGATAACCTTGAGGTAGAGTAAAAGACAACCTGGAGGAACAGCAGAGCACAAGCAAAAATATAGCAGAAAATAACCTGGAAGTACAGCAGAAAACAACATGGAAGTACAGTAGCAGACAACATGGAAGTACAGGAGAAGAAATCCTGTAGATGCAGCAGAAAACAACCTGGAGATACAGCAGCAGACAACATGGAAGTACAGGAGAAGAAAACCTGTAGATGCAGCAGAAAACAACCTGGAGGTACAGTAGAAGACAACCTGGAGGAACAGCAGGGCATAACATGGTGGTACAGCAAAGTATAACCTGGAGGTACAGAAGTATACAACCTGTAAGTGCAGCAGAAGATAACCTGAATGTGAAGCTGAGGATAACCTGGAGTTACAGCAGAAGAAAACCTGGAGGTGCATCAGAAGACAACCTGGAGGTACAGGAGAAGAAAACCTGGAGGTACAAAAGAAAACCTGGTGGTACAGCAGAAGACAACCTAAAGATGGAGCACAAGACAACCTGAAGGTATAGGAAAAAATAGCCTGTAGGTACAGCTGAAAATAACATGAATGTACAGCAGAGGACAACTTGGAGGTTCAAAAGAAGACAACCTGGAAGTGCAGGAGGCAGACTGGAGTTTTCTGCAAAAGACCTGAAGGTGCAGCAGAGGAGACCCTGGAGGTACAGCATAGGATAGCCTGGAAGTACATCAGAAGACAACCTGGAGATGCAGCAGAAGACAACCTGGAGATGCAGCAGTAGACAACCTAGAAGTACAGCAGATGACAACATGGAGGTACAGCAGCAGACAACGTGTAGGTGCAGCAGAAGAAAACCTGGAGGTGCAGCTGAAAAAAAACCAGAAGGTGAATCAAACAGCTTGAAGGTACAGCAGACGACAACTTGAAGGTGAATCAAACAGCGTGAAGGTACAGCAGAAGACAGCCTTGAGGTACAGTAAAAGACAACCTGGAGGAGCAGCAGAGCACAACCTGGAGGTACAGCAGAAGATAACTGGAGGTACAGCAGAAGACAATCTGGAGGAGCATCAGAAGACAATCTGGAGGTACAGGAGAAGACAACATGGGGGAACAGCAAAGCACAACCTGGATGTACAGCAGAAGATAACCTGGAGGTACAGCAGCATACAACCTGTAAGTGCAGCAGAAGATAACCTGAGTGTGGAGCAGATGAAAACTTGGTGTTACAGCAGAAGACAACCTGGAGGTGTATCAGAAGACAATCAGAAGGTACAAGGGAAGAAAAGCTGGAGGTACAGCAGTATAAACCTGTAAGTGTAGCAGAAGACAACCTGAAGGTGGAGCAGAGGACAACCTGGAGGTACAGCAGCAGACAATCTGGAAGTACAGCAGAAGACAACCTGAAGGTGCAGCAGAAGAGAACCTGGAGGTACAGCAGAGGACAACCTGGAAGTACAGAAGAAGTCAACCCGGTGGTACAGCAGAAGACAGCCTGGAGATGCAGGAGAAGACAACCTAGAGGTACAGCAGATGACAACCTGGAGGTACAGCAGAGGACAAGTTGGAGGTACAGCAAAAGACAACCTGGAGGTACAGCAGAAGACAACCTGGAGGTACAGCAGAAGACAACCTGAGGTACAGCAGAAGACAACCTGGAGGTACAGCAGAAGACAACCTGGAGGTACAGCAGAAGACAACCTGGAGGTACAGCAGAAGACAACCTGGAGGTACAGCAGAAGACAACCTGGAGGTACAGCAGAAGACAACCTGGAGGTACAGCAGAAGGCAACCTGTATATGCATCAGAAGACAACCTGGAGGTGAAGCAGAAGAGAAACTGGAAATGCAGCAGAAAAAAAAACTTGGATGTGAAGCAAACAGCTTGAAGGTACCGCAGAAGATAACCTGGAGGTACAGCAGAAGACAACCTAGAGGTACACCAGAAGACAACCAGAAGGTGAATCAAACAGCTTGAAGGTACAGCAGAAGATAACCTTGAGGTAGAGTAAAAGACAACCTGGAGGAACAGCAGAGCACAAGCAAAAATATAGCAGAAAATAACCTGGAAGTACAGCAGAAAACAACATGGAAGTACAGTAGCAGACAACATGGAAGTACAGGAGAAGAAATCCTGTAGATGCAGCAGAAAACAACCTGGAGATACAGCAGCAGACAACATGGAATTACAGGAGAAGAAAACCTGTAGATGCAGCAGAAAACAACCTGGAGGTACAGTAGAAGACAACCTGGAGGAACAGCAGGGCATAACATGGTGGTACAGCAAAGTATAACCTGGAGGTACAGAAGTATACAACCTGTAAGTGCAGCAGAAGATAACCTGAATGTGAAGCTGAGGATAACCTGGAGTTACAGCAGAAGAAAACCTGGAGGTGCATCAGAAGACAACCTGGAGGTACAGGAGAAGAAAACCTGGAGGTACAAAAGAAAACCTGGTGGTACAGCAGAAGACAACCTAAAGATGGAGCACAAGACAACCTGAAGGTATAGGAAAAAATAGCCTGTAGGTACAGCTGAAAATAACATGAATGTACAGCAGAGGACAACTTGGAGGTTCAAAAGAAGACAACCTGGAAGTGCAGGAGGCAGACTGGAGTTTTCTGCAAAAGACCTGAAGGTGCAGCAGAGGAGAACCTGGAGGTACAGCATAGGATAGCCTGGAAGTACATCAGAAGACAACCTGGAGATGCAGCAGAAGACAACCTGGAGATGCAGCAGTAGACAACCTAGAAGTACAGCAGATGACAACATGGAGGTACAGCAGCAGACAACGTGTAGGTGCAGCAGAAGAAAACCTGGAGGTGCAGCTGAAAAAAAACCAGAAGGTGAATCAAACAGCTTGAAGGTACAGCAGACGACAACTTGAAGGTGAATCAAACAGCGTGAAGGTACAGCAGAAGACAGCCTTGAGGTACAGTAAAAGACAACCTGGAGGAGCAGCAGAGCACAACCTGGAGGTACAGCAGAAGATAACTGGAGGTACAGCAGAAGACAATCTGGAGGAGCATCAGAAGACAATCTGGAGGTACAGGAGAAGACAACATGGGGGAACAGCAAAGCACAACCTGGATGTACAGCAGAAGATAACCTGGAGGTACAGCAGCATACAACCTGTAAGTGCAGCAGAAGATAACCTGAGTGTGGAGCAGATGAAAACTTGGTGTTACAGCAGAAGACAACCTGGAGGTGTATCAGAAGACAATCAGAAGGTACAAGGGAAGAAAAGCTGGAGGTACAGCAGTATAAACCTGTAAGTGTAGCAGAAGACAACCTGAAGGTGGAGCAGAGGACAACCTGGAGGTACAGCAGCAGACAATCTGGAAGTACAGCAGAAGACAACCTGAAGATGGAGCACAAGACAACCTGGAGGTGGAGTAGATGTCAACCTAGAGGTAGAGAAGAAGACAACCTGAAGGTACAGCAGAAGACAAGCTGGAGGTGGAGCAGACTAACTGGAAGTACAGCAGAAAACAACTTGAATGTATAGCAAAGTACAACTTGGAGGTTCAACAGAAGACAACCTGGAAGTGCAGGAGACAGACTGGAGGATAAGTTAAAGACCTGAAGGTGCAGCAGAGGACACCCTGGAAGTACAGAAGAAGACAGCCTAGAGGTGCAGCAGAAACAAACCTGGAGGTGAAGCAAACAGCTTGAAGATAGAGCACCAGACAACCCAGTGGTACAGCAGTATACAACCTGTAAGTGCAGCAGAAAATAACTTGAATGTGGAGCAGAGGATAACCTGGAGTTACAGCCGAAGACAACCTGGAGGTGCATCAGAAGAGAACCTGGAGGTAAAGGAGAAGAAAACCTGGAAGTACAGCAGAAGACAATGTGAAGGTGCAGCAGAAGGCAACCTGAAGATGCACCAGAAGACAACCTGAAGGTGCAGCAGATGACAACTTGAAGGTACAGCAGAAGACAACCTTGAGGTGCAGCAGAAAACAACTTTAATGTACAACAAAGGACAACTTGGAGGTTCAAAAGAAGACAACCTGGAAGTGCAGGAGACAGACTGGAGTTTTCAGCAAAAGACCTGAAGGTGCAGCAGAAGAGAACCTGGAGGTACAGCAGAGGACAACTTGGAGGTACATCAGAACACAACCTGGAGATGCAGCAGAAGACAACCTAGAAGTACAGCAGATGACAACCTGGAGGTACAGCAGCAGACAACGTGTAGGTGCAGCAGAAGACAACCTGGAGGTGTAGCAGGAAAAAACCTGGAGGTGAAGCAAATAGTTTGAAGGTACAGCAGAAGACAGCCATGAGGTACAGTAAAAGACAACCTGGAAGTGCAGGAGACAGACTGGAGGATAAGTTAAAGACCTGAAGGTGCAGCAGAGGACACTATGGAAGTACAGAAGAAGACAGTCTAGAGGTGCAGCAGAAACAAACCTGGAGGTGAAGCAAACAGCTTGAAGGTACAGGAGAAGACAGCCATGAGGTACAGTAAAAGACAACCTGGAGTAACAGTAGAGCACAACCTGAAGGTACAGCAGAAGATAACTGGAGGTACAGCAGAAGACAACATGGTGGAACAGCAGAGCACAACCTGGATGCCCAGCTGTAGATAACCTGGAGGTACAGCAGCATACAACCTGTAGGTGGAGCAGAAGATAACCTGAGTGTGGAGCAGAGGAAAACCTGGAGTTACAGCAGTAGACAACCTGGAGGTGTATCAGAAGACAACCTGGAGGTACAGAAGAAAAGCTAAAGGTACAGCAGTATAAAAACTGTAAGTGTAGCAGACGACAACCTGAAGGTGGAGCAGAGGACAACTTGGAGGTACAGCACCAGACAATCTGGAAGTGCAGCAGAAGACAACCTGAAGATCGAGCACAAGACAACCTGGAGGTGGAGTTGATGTCAACCTAGAGGTAGAGAAGTGGACAACCTGAAGGTACAGCAGAAGACAAGCTGGAGGTGGAGCAGACTAACTGGAGGTACAGTAGAAAACAACCTGAATGTATAGCAAAGTACAACTTAGAGGTTTAACAGAAGACAACCTGGAGGTACAACAGAAGACAACCTGGAGGTACAAACTGGAGGAGCAGCAGACAAACTGCAGGTACAACAGAAAACAACTTTAATTTACAACAAAGGACAACTTGGAGGTTCAACATAAGACAACCTAGAAGTGCAGGAGACAGACTGGAGGTTCATGAAAAGACCTGAAAGTACAGCAGAAGAGAACCTGGAGGTACAGCAGAGGACAACCTGGAGGTACAGCAGAAGACAACCTGGAGGTACAGCAGAGGACAACCTGGAAGTAGAGAAGAAGTCAACCCGGTGGTACAGCAGAAGACAGCCTGGAGATGCAGGAGAAGACAACCTAGAGGTACAGCAGATGACAACCTGGAGGTATAGCAGCAGACTACCTGGAAGTACAGCAGAAGACAACCTGTAGGTGCAGAAGAAGACAACGTGGAGGTGCAGCAGAAGATAGCGTGGAGGTACAATAGAAGACAGCATGGAGGTACAGCAGAGCACAACCAGGAGGTACAGTATCAGACAACCTGGAGGTGCATCAGCAGACAACTTGAAGGTACAGCACTATACAACCTGTAAGTGCAGCAGAAGATAACCTGAAGGTGGAGCAGAGGACAACATGGAGTTACAGACGAAGACAACCTGGAGGTGCATCAGAAGGCAATCTGGAGGTGCAGGGGAATTAAACCTGGGAGTACAGCAGAATAAAAACCTGTGAGTGTAGCAGAAGACAACCTGAAGATGGAGCAGAAGACAACCTGTAGATGGAGCAGAAGACAACCTGAAGGTGCAGCAGAAGACAACCTGAAGGTGCAGCAGCTAAACCTAGAGGTGAAGGAATGAGATTGAAGGTACAGCAGAAGACAACCTGGAGGTACAGTAGCAGACAACCTGGAGATATAGCAGAAAGTGACCTGAAGGTATAGCAGAAGACATCCTGGAGGTACAACAGAAGACAACTTGGAGGCACAGTAAAAGACAACCTGTAGGTGCAGCAGAAGACGACCTGGAGGTGAAGCAAAAAAAAAACTGAAGGTAAGGCAAACAGCTTGAAGGTACAGCAGAAGACAACCTGAAAGTGAATCAAACAGCTCGAAGGTGCAGCAGAAGACAACCTGGAGGAACAGCAGCAGACAACCTGGAAGTACAGCAGAAAACAACCAGTAGTTGTAGCAGACGACAACCAGTAGGTGTACCAGAAGACAATCTGGAGGTGCAGCAGAAAAAAACCTGGAGGTGAAGGAAATAGCTTGAAGGTACAGCGGACGACAACCTCGAGGTACAGCAGAAGACAACCTGGAGATTCACAAGAAGACAACCTGAAGATGGAGCAGAAGACAACCAGGAGATACAGCAGCAGACAAGGTGGAAGTACAGCAGAAGACAACCTGGAGGTACAGCAGAAGACAACCTGGAGGTACAGCAGAAGACAACCTGGAGGTACAGCAGAAGACAACCTGGAGGTACAGCAGAAGACAACCTGGAGGTACAGCAGAAGACAACCTGGAGGTACAGCAGAAGGCAACCTGTATATGCATCAGAAGACAACCTGGAGGTGAAGCAGAAGAGAAACCTGGAAATGCAGCAGAAAAAAAAACTTGGATGTGAAGCAAACAGCTTGAAGGTACCGCAGAAGATAACCTGGAGGTACAGCAGAAGACAACCTAGAGGTACACCAGAAGACAACCAGAAGGTGAATCAAACAGCTTGAAGGTACAGCAGAAGATAACCTTGAGGTAGAGTAAAAGACAACCTGGAGGAACAGCAGAGCACAAGCAAAAATATAGCAGAAAATAACCTGGAAGTACAGCAGAAAACAACATGGAAGTACAGTAGCAGACAACATGGAAGTACAGGAGAAGAAATCCTGTAGATGCAGCAGAAAACAACCTGGAGATACAGCAGCAGACAACATGGAAGTACAGGAGAAGAAAACCTGTAGATGCAGCAGAAAACAACCTGGAGGTACAGTAGAAGACAACCTGGAGGAACAGCAGGGCACAACATGGTGGTACAGCAAAGTATAACCTGGAGGTACAGAAGTATACAACCTGTAAGTGCAGCAGAAGATAACCTGAATGTGAAGCAGAGGATAACCTGGAGTTACAGCAGAAGAAAACCTGGAGGTGCATCAGAAGACAACCTGGAGGTACAGGAGAAGAAAACCTGGAGGTACAGAAGAAAACCTGGTGGTACAGCAGAAGACAACCTAAAGATGGAGCACAAGACAACCTGGAGGTATAGGAAAAAATAGCCTGTAGGTACAGCTGAAAATAACATGAATGTACAGCAGAGGACAACTTGGAGGTTCAAAAGAAGACAACCTGGAAGTGCAGGAGGCAGACTGGAGTTTTCTGCAAAAGACCTGAAGGTGCAGCAGAGGAGAACCTGGAGGTACAGCATAGGATAGCCTGGAAGTACATCAGAAGACAACCTGGAGATGCAGCAGAAGACAACCTGGAGATGCAGCAGTAGACAACCTAGAAGTACAGCAGATGACAACATGGAGGTACAGCAGCAGACAACGTGTAGGTGCAGCAGAAGAAAACCTGGAGGTGCAGCTGAAAAAAAACCAGAAGGTGAATCAAACAGCTTGAAGGTACAGCAGACGACAACTTGAAGGTGAATCAAACAGCGTGAAGGTACAGTAGAAGACAGCTTTGAGGTACAGTAAAAGACAACCTGGAGGAGCAGCAGAGCACAACCTGGAGGTACAGCAGAAGATAACTGGAGGTACAGCAGAAGACAATCTGGAGGAGCATCAGAAGACAATCTGGAGGTACAGGAGAAGACAACATGGGGGAACAGCAAAGCACAACCTGGATGTACAGCAGAAGATAACCTGGAGGTACAGCAGCATACAACCTGTAAGTGCAGCAGAAGATAACCTGAGTGTGGAGCAGATGAAAACCTGGTGTTACAGCAGAAGACAACCTGGAGGTGTATCAGAAGACAATCTGGAGGTACAAGAGAAGAAAAGCTGGAGGTACAGCAGTATAAACCTGTATGTGTAGCAGAAGACAACCTGAAGGTGGAGCAGAGGACAACCTGGAGGTACAGCAGCAGACAATCTGGAAGTACAGCAGAAGACAACCTGAAGATGGAGCACAAGACAACCTGGAGGTGGAGTAGATGTCAACCTAGAGGTAGAGAAGAAGACAACCTGAAGGTACAGCAGAAGACAAGCTGGAGGTGGAGCAGACTAACTGGAAGTACAGCAGAAAACAACTTGAATGTATAGCAAAGTACAACTTGGAGGTTCAATAGAAGACAACCTGGAAGTGCAGGAGACAGACTGGAGGATAAGTTAAAGACCTGAAGATGCAGCAGAGGACACCCTGGAAGTACAGAAGAAGACAGCCTAGAGGTGCAGCAGAAACAAACCTGGAGGTGAAGCAAACAGCTTGAAGATAGAGCACCAGACAACCCAGTGGTACAGCAGTATACAACCTGTAAGTGCAGCAGAAGATAACTTGAATGTGGAGCAGAGGATAACCTGGAGTTACAGCCGAAGACAACCTGGAGGTGCATCAGAAGAGAACCTGGAGGTAAAGGAGAAGAAAACCTGGAAGTACAGCAGAAGACAATGTGAAGGTGCAGCAGAAGGCAACCTGAAGATGCACCAGAAGACAACCTGAAGGTGCAGCAGATGACAACTTGAAGGTACAGCAGAAGACAACCTTGAGGTGCAGCAGAAAACAACTTTAATGTACAACAAAGGACAACTTGGAGGTTCAAAAGAAGACAACCTGGAAGTGCAGGAGACAGACTGGAGTTTTCAGCAAAAGACCTGAAGGTGCAGCAGAAGAGAACCTGGAGGTACAGCAGAGGACAACTTGGAGGTACATCAGAACACAACCTGGAGATGCAGCAGAAGACAACCTAGAAGTACAGCAGATGACAACCTGGAGGTACAGCAGCAGACAACGTGTAGGTGCAGCAGAAGACAACCTGGAGGTGTAGCAGGAAAAAACCTGGAGGTGAAGCAAATTGTTTGAAGGTACAGCAGAAGACAGCCATGAGGTACAGTAAAAGACAACCTGGAGGAACAGTAGAGCACAACCTGAAGGTACAGCAGAAGATAACTGGAGGTACAGCAGAAGACAACATGGAGGAACAGCAGAGCACAACCTGGATGCCCAGCTGTAGATAACCTGGAGGTACAGCAGCATACAACCTGTAGGTGGAGCAGAAGATAACCTGAGTGTGGAGCAGAGGAAAACCTGGAGTTACAGCAGTAGACAACCTGGAGGTGTATCAGAAGACAACCTGAAGACAACCTGGAAGTGCAGGAGACAGACTGGAGGATAAGTTAAAGACCTGAAGGTGCAGCAGAGGACACTATGGAAGTACAGAAGAAGACAGTCTAGAGGTGCAGCAGAAACAAACCTGGAGGTGAAGCAAACAGCTTGAAGGTACAGGAGAAGACAGCCATGAGGTACAGTAAAAGACAACCTGGAGTAACAGTAGAGCACAACCTGAAGGTACAGCAGAAGATAACTGGAGGTACAGAAGAAAAGCTGAAGGTACAGCAGTATAAAAACTAAGTGTAGCAGACGACAACCTGAAGGTGGAGCAGAGGGCAACCTGGAGGTACAGCACCAGACAATCTGGAAGTACAGCAGAAGACAACCTGAAGATGGAGCACAAGACAACCTGGAGGTGGAGTAGATGTCAACCTAGAGGTAGAGAAGTGGACAACCTGAAGGTACAGCAGAAGACAAGCTGGAGGTGGAGCAGACTAACTGGAGGTACAGTAGAAAACAACCTGAATGTATAGCAAAGTACAACTTAGAGGTTCAACAGAAGACAACCTGGAGGTACAACAGAAGACAACCTGGAGGTACAAACTGGAGGAGCAGCAGACAAACTGCAGGTACAACAGAAAACAACTTTAATTTACAACAAAGGACAACTTGGAGGTTCAACATAAGACAACCTAGAAGTGCAGGAGACAGACTGGAGGTTCATGAAAAGACCTGAAAGTACAGCAGAAGAGAACCTGGAGGTACAGCAGAGGACAACCTGGAGGTACAGCAGAAGACAACCTGGAGGTACAGCAGAGGACAACCTGGAAGTAGAGAAGAAGTCAACCCGGTGGTACAGCAGAAGACAGCCTGGAGATGCAGGAGAAGACAACCTAGAGGTACAGCAGATGACAACCTGGAGGTATAGCA
Source organism: Panulirus ornatus (assembly GCF_036320965.1). Classification (NCBI taxonomy): domain Eukaryota; kingdom Metazoa; phylum Arthropoda; class Malacostraca; order Decapoda; family Palinuridae; genus Panulirus; species Panulirus ornatus. Next base: position 115,860 of record NC_092294.1, on the reverse strand, counting down.
GCAGACTACCTGGAAGTACAGCAGAAGACAACCTGTAGGTGCAGAAGATGACAACGTGGAGGTCCAGCAGAAGATAGCGTGCAGGTACAATAGAAGACAGCATGGAGGTACAGCAGAGCACAACCAGGAGGTACAGTATCAGACAACCTGGAGGTACATCAGCAGACAACTTGAAGGTACAGCACTATACAACCTGTAAGTGCAGCAGAAGATAACCTGAAGGTGGAGCAGAGGACAACATGGAGTTACAGACGAAGACAACCTGGAGGTGCATCAGAAGGCAATCTGGAGGTGCAGGGGAATTAAACCTGGGAGTACAGCAGAATAAAAACCTGTGAGTGTAGCGGAAGACAACCTGAAGATGGAGCAGAAGACAACCTGTAGATGGAGCAGAAGACAACCTGAAGGTGCAGCAGAAGACAACCTGAATGTGCAGCAGATAAACCTAGAGGTGAAGGAATGAGATTGAAGGTACAGCAGAAGACAACCTGGAGGTACAGTAGCAGACAACCTGGAGATATAGCAGAAAGTGACCTGAAGGTATAGCAGAAGACATCCTGGAGGTACAACAGAAGACAACTTGGAGGCACAGCAGAAGACAACCTGTAGGTGCAGCAGAAGACGACCTGGAGGTGAAGCAAAAAAAAAACTGAAGGTAAGGCAAACAGCTTGAAGGTACAGCAGAAGACAACCTGAAAGTGAATCAAACAGCTCGAAGGTGCAGCAGAAGACAACCTGGAGGAATAGCAGCAGACAACCTGGAAGTACAGGAGAAAACAACCAGTAGTTGTAGCAGAAGACAACCAGTAGGTGTACCAGAAGACAATCTGGAGGTGCAGCAGAAAAAAACCTGGAGGAGAAGGAAATATCTTAAAGGTACAGCGGACGACAACCTCGAGGTACAGCAGAAGACAACCTGGAGATTCACAAGAAGACAACCTGAAGATGGAGCAGAAGACAACCAGGAGATACAGCAGCAGACAAGGTGGAAGTACAGCAGAAGACAACCTGTAGGTGAAGCAGTTGACAACCTGGAGGTACAGCAGCAGACAACGTGTAGGTGCAGCAGAAGACAACCTGGAGGTGCAGCAGGAAAAAAACTGGATGTGAAGCAAATAGTTTGAAGGTACAGCAGAAGATAACCTAGAGGTACAGCAGAAGACAATCTGGAGGTACAGCAGAAGACATCCATGAGGTACAGTAAAAGACAACCTGGAGGAACAGCAGAGCACAACCTGGAGGTACAGCATAAGATAACCCCGAGGTACAGCGGAAGACAACATGGAGTTACAGCAGAGCACAACCTGGATGCCCAGCTGAAGATAACCTGAAGGTACAGCAGCATACAACCTGTAAGTGGAGCAAATGATAACCTGAGTGTGGAGCAGAAGAAAACCTGGAATTACACCAGAAGACAGCCTGGAGCTGTATCAGAAGACAACCTGGAGGTACAGGAGAAGAAAGCTGGAGGTACAGCAGTATAAAACCTGTAAGTGTAGCAGAAGACAACCTGAAGGTGGAGCAGAGGACAACCTGGAGGTACAGCAGCAGACAATCTGGAATACAGCAGAAGACAACCTGAAGGTGTAGGAGAAGACAACCTGGAGGTGCAGCAGACAAACTGCAGGTACAACAGAAAACAACTTTAATGTACAACAAAGGACAACTTGGAGGTTCAACATAAGACAACCTGGAAGTGCAGGAGACAGACTGGAGGTTCAGGAAATGACCTGAGAGTGCAGCAGAAGAGAACCTGGAGGTACAGCAGAGGACAACCTGGAGGTACAGCAGAGGACAACCTGGAAGTACAGAAGAAGTCAACCCGGTGGTACAGCAGAAGACAGCCTGGAGATGCAGGAGAAGACAACCTAGAGGTACAGCAGATGACAACCTGCAGAAGGCAATCTGGAGGTGACAGGGAATAAACCTGGAAGTACAGCAGAATAAAAACACTGGAGTGTAGAACAGGAAGACACCCGAAGATTGAGTACAGCAGAAGACAACCTGAGTAGATGAGAGCAGAAGACAAACCTGAAGGTGCAGCAGAAGACAACCTGAGAGTGCACTGGGAACAACAGAGGTGAAGAATGAGATTGAAGGTACAGCAGAAAGACAACTGGAGGTACAGTAGCAGACAACTGGAGATCAGCGAGAAAGACCTGAGGATAAGCAGAAAACATCCTGGAGGTACACAGAGACAACTTGGAGCACAGCAGAAGAAACCTGTAAGTGCAGCAGAAGACGACCTGGAGGTAGAAAAAAAAAAACTGAAGGGTAAGGCAACAGCTTGAAGGTACAGAAAGACAACCTGAAAGTGAATCAAAACAGCTCGAAGGTTGCAGCAGAAGACAACCTGGAGGAATCAGCAGAGACAACCTGGAAGTACAGGAGAAAAAACCGTAGTGTAGCAGAAGACAACCAGTAGGTGTACAGAAGACAATCTGGAAAGGTGCAGCAGAAAAAAACCTGGAGGAAAGGAAATATCTTAAGGTACAGCGGACGACAACTCGAGGTACAGCAGAAGACAACTGGAGATTCAAAGAAGACAACCTGAAGATGAGCAGAAGACAACGGGGATTACAAAGACAGACAGGTGGAAGTACAGCAAGAGAAACCTGTAGGTGAAGCAGTTAGCTGATCAACCTGGAGATACAGCAGCAAGACAACGGTAGTGCAGCAGAAGACAACCTGAGGTGCAGCAGATGAAACAACTGGATGTGAAGCAAAAGTTGAAGGTGCAGCAGAAGAAACCTAGCAGTAAAGCAGAAGACAAATCTGGAGGTACAGAAGCAGATGACAGTCACATGAGGTACACAGTGTAAAAGACAACCTGGAGGAACAGCAGAGCACAACCTGGAGGTACAGCATAAGATAACCTGAGGTACAGCGGAAGACAACATGGAGTTACAGCAGAGCACAACCTGGATGCCCAGCTGAAGATAACCTGAAGGTACAGCAGCATACAACCTGTAAGTGGAGCAAATGATAACCTGAGTGTGGAGCAGAAGAAAACCTGGAATTACACCAGAAGACAGCCTGGAGCTGTATCAGAAGACAACCTGGAGGTACAGGAGAAGAAAGCTGGAGGTACAGCAGTATAAAACCTGTAAGTGTAGCAGAAGACAACCTGAAGGTGGAGCAGAGGACAACCTGGAGGTACAGCAGCAGACAATCTGGAATACAGCAGAAGACAACCTGAAGGTGTAGGAGAAGACAACCTGGAGGTGCAGCAGACAAACTGCAGGTACAACAGAAAACAACTTTAATGTACAACAAAGGACAACTTGGAGGTTCAACATAAGACAACCTGGAAGTGCAGGAGACAGACTGGAGGTTCAGGAAATGACCTGAGAGTGCAGCAGAAGAGAACCTGGAGGTACAGCAGAGGACAACCTGGAGGTACAGCAGAGGACAACCTGGAGGTACAGCAGAAGACAACCTGGAGGTACAGCAGAAGACAACCTGGAGGTACAGCAGAAGACAACCTGGAGGTACAGCAGAAGACAACCTGGAGGTACAGCAGAAGACAACCTGGAGGTACAGCAGAAGACAACCTGGAGGTACAGCAGAAGACAACCTGGAGGTACAGCAGAAGACAACCTGGAGGTACAGCAGAAGACAACCTGGAGGTACAGCAGAAGACAACCTGGAGGTACAGCAGAAGACAACCTGGAGGTACAGCAGAAGACAACCTGGAGGTACAGCAGAAGACAACCTGGAGGTACAGCAGAAGACAACCTGGAGGTACAGCAGAAGACAACCTGGAGGTACAGCAGAAGGCAACCTGTATATGCATCAGAAGACAACCTGGAGGTGAAGCAGAAGACAACCTGGAAATGCAGCAGAAAAAAAAACTTGGATGTGAAGCAAACAGCTTGAAGGTACCGCAGAAGATAACCTGGAGGTACAGCAGAAGACAACCTAGAGGTACACCAGAAGACAACCAGAAGGTGAATCAAACAGCTTGAAGGTACAGCAGAAGATAACCTTGAGGTAGAGTAAAAGACAACCTGGAGGAACAGCAGAGCACAACCAAAAATATAGCAGAAAATAACCTGGAAGTACAGCAGAAAACAACATGGAAGTACAGTAGCAGACAACATGGAAGTACAGGAGAAGAAATCCTGTAGATGCAGCAGAAAACAACCTGGAGATACAGCAGCAGACAACATGGAAGTACAGGAGAAGAAAACCTGTAGATGCAGCAGAAAACAACCTGGAGGTACAGTAGAAGACAACCTGGAGGAACAGCAGGGCACAACATGGTGGTACAGCAAAGTATAACCTGGAGGTACAGAAGTATACAACCTGTAAGTGCAGCAGAAGATAACCTGAATGTGAAGCAGAGGATAACCTGGAGTTACAGCAGAAGAAAACCTGGAGGTGCATCAGAAGACAACCTGGAGGTACAGGAGAAGAAAACCTGGAGGTACAGAAGAAAACCTGGTGGTACAGCAGAAGACAACCTAAAGATGGAGCACAAGACAACCTGGAGGTATAGGAAAAAATAGCCTGTAGGTACAGCTGAAAATAACATGAATGTACAGCAGAGGACAACTTGGAGGTTCAAAAGAAGACAACCTGGAAGTGCAGGAGGCAGACTGGAGTTTTCTGCAAAAGACCTGAAGGTGCAGCAGAGGAGAACCTGGAGGTACAGCATAGGATAGCCTGGAAGTACATCAGAAGACAACCTGGAGATGCAGCAGAAGACAACCTGGAGATGCAGCAGTAGACAACCTAGAAGTACAGCAGATGACAACATGGAGGTACAGCAGCAGACAACGTGTAGGTGCAGCAGAAGAAAACCTGGAGGTGCAGCTGAAAAAAACCAGAAGGTGAATCAAACAGCTTGAAGGTACAGCAGACGACAACTTGAAGGTGAATCAAACAGCGTGAAGGTACAGCAGAAGACAGCCTTGAGGTACAGTAAAAGACAACCTGGAGGAGCAGCAGAGCACAACCTGGAGGTACAGCAGAAGATAACTGGAGGTACAGCAGAAGACAATCTGGAGGAGCATCAGAAGACAATCTGGAGGTACAGGAGAAGACAACATGGGGGAACAGCAAAGCACAACCTGGATGTACAGCAGAAGATAACCTGGAGGTACAGCAGCATACAACCTGTAAGTGCAGCAGAAGATAACCTGAGTGTGGAGCAGATGAAAACCTGGTGTTACAGCAGAAGACAACCTGGAGGTGTATCAGAAGACTATCTGGAGGTACAAGAGAAGAAAAGCTGGAGGTACAGCAGTATAAACCTGTAAGTGTAGCAGAAGACAACCTGAAGGTGGAGCAGAGGACAACCTGGAGGTACAGCAGCAGACAATCTGGAAGTACAGCAGAAGACAACCTGAAGATGGAGCACAAGACAACCTGGAGGTGGAGTAGATGTCAACCTAGAGGTAGAGAAGAAGACAACCTGAAGGTACAGCAGAAGACAAGCTGGAGGTGGAGCAGACTAACTGGAAGTACAGCAGAAAACAACTTGAATGTATAGCAAAGTACAACTTGGAGGTTCAACAGAAGACAACCTGGAAGTGCAGGAGACAGACTGGAGGATAAGTTAAAGACCTGAAGGTGCAGCAGAGGACACCCTGGAAGTACAGAAGAAGACAGCCTAGAGGTGCAGCAGAAACAAACCTGGAGGTGAAGCAAACAGCTTGAAGATAGAGCACCAGACAACCCAGTGGTACAGCAGTATACAACCTGTAAGTGCAGCAGAAGATAACTTGAATGTGGAGCAGAGGATAACCTGGAGTTACAGCCGAAGACAACCTGGAGGTGCATCAGAAGACAACCTGGAGGTAAAGGAGAAGAAAACCTGGAAGTACAGCAGAAGACAATGTGAAGGTGCAGCAGAAGGCAACCTGAAGATGCACCAGAAGACAACCTGAAGGTGCAGCAGATGACAACTTGAAGGTACAGCAGAAGACAACCTTGAGGTGCAGCAAAAAACAACTTTAATGTACAACAAAGGACAACTTGGAGGTTCAAAAGAAGACAACCTGGAAGTGCAGGAGACAGACTGGAGTTTTCAGCAAAAGACCTGAAGGTGCAGCAGAAGAGAACCTGGAGGTACAGCAGAGGACAACTTGGAGGTACATCAGAACACAACCTGGAGATGCAGCAGAAGACAACCTAGAAGTACAGCAGATGACAACCTGGAGGTACAGCAGCAGACAACGTGTAGGTGCAGCAGAAGACAACCTGGAGGTGTAGCAGGAAAAAACCTGGAGGTGAAGCAAATAGTTTGAAGGTACAGCAGAAGACAGCCATGAGGTACAGTAAAAGACAACCTGGAGGAACAGTAGAGCACAACCTGAAGGTACAGCAGAAGATAACTGGAGGTACAGCAGAAGACAACATGGAGGAACAGCAGAGCACAACCTGGATGCCCAGCTGTAGATAACCTGGAGGTACAGCAGCATACAACCTGTAGGTGGAGCAGAAGATAACCTGAGTGTGGAGCAGAGAAAAACCTGGAGTTACAGCAGTAGACAACCTGGAGGTGTATCAGAAGACAACCTGGAGGTACAGAAGAAAAGCTGAAGGTACAGCAGTATAAAAACTGTAAGTGTAGCAGACGACAACCTGAAGGTGGAGCAGAGGACAACCTGGAGGTACAGCACCAGACAATCTGGAAGTGCAGCAGAAGACAACCTGAAGATGGAGCACAAGACAACCTGGAGGTGGAGTAGATGTCAACCTAGAGGTAGAGAAGTGGACAACCTGAAGGTACAGCAGAAGACAAGCTGGAGGTGGAGCAGACTAACTGGAGGTACAGTAGAAAACAACCTGAATGTATAGCAAAGTACAACTTAGAGGTTCAACAGAAGACAACCTGGAGGTACAAACTGGAGGAGCAGCAGACAAACTGCAGGTACAACAGAAAACAACGTTAATTTACAACAAAGGACAACTTGGAGGTTCAACATAAGACAACCTAGAAGTGCAGGAGACAGACTGGAGGTTCATGAAAAGACCTGAAAGTACAGCAGAAGAGAACCTGGAGGTACAGCAGAGGACAACCTGGAGGTACAGCAGAAGACAACCTGGAGGTACAGCAGAGGACAACCTGGAAGTAGAGAAGAAGTCAACCCGGTGGTACAGCAGAAGACAGCCTGGAGATGCAGGAGAAGACAACCTAGAGGTACAGCAGATGACAACCTGGAGGTATAGCAGCAGACTACCTGGAAGTACAGCAGAAGACAACCTGTAGGTGCAGAAGATGACAACGTGGAGGTGCAGCAGAAGATAGCGTGGAGGTACAATAGAAGACAGCATGGAGGTACAGCAGAGCACAACCAGGAGGTACAGTATCAGACAACCTGGAGGTACATCAGCAGACAACTTGAAGGTACAGCACTATACAACCTGTAAGTGCAGCAGAAGATAACCTAAAGGTGGAGCAGAGGACAACATGGAGTTACAGACGAAGACAACCTGGAGGTGCATCAGAAGGCAATCTGGAGGTGCAGGGGAATTAAACCTGGGAGTACAGCAGAATAAAAACCTGTGAGTGTAGCAGAAGACAACCTGAAGATGGAGCAGAAGACAACCTGAAGGTGCAGCAGAAGACAACCTGAAGGTGCAGCAGATAAACCTAGAGGTGAAGGAATGAGATTGAAGGTACAGCAGAAGACAACCTGGAGGTACAGTAGCAGACAACCTGGAGATATAGCAGAAAGTGACCTGAAGGTATAGCAGAAGACATCCTGGAGGTACAACAGAAGACAACTTGGAGGCACAGCAGAAGACAACCTGTAGGTGCAGCAGAAGACGACCTGGAGGTGAAGCAAAAAAAAAACTGAAGGTAAGGCAAACAGCTTGAAGGTACAGCAGAAGACAACCTGAAAGTGAATCAAACAGCTCGAAGGTGCAGCAGAAGACAACCTGGAGGAACAGCAGCAGACAACCTGGAAGTACAGCAGAAAACAACCAGTAGTTGTAGCAGAAGACAACCAGTAGGTGTACCAGAAGACAATCTGGAGGTGCAGCAGAAAAAAACCGGGGGGTGAAGGAAATAGCTTGAAGGTACAGCGGACGACAACCTCGAGGTACAGCAGAAGACAACCTGGAGATTCACAAGAAGACAACCTGAAGATGGAGCAGAAGACAACCAGGAGATACAGCAGCAGACAAGGTGGAAGTACAGCAGAAGACAACCTGTAGGTGAAGCAGTTGACAAGCTGGAGGTACAGCAGCAGACAACGTGTAGGTGCAGCAGAAGACAACCTGGAGGTGCAGCAGGAAAAAACTGGATGTGAAGCAAATAGTTTGAAGGTACAGCAGAAGATAACCTAGAGGTACAGCAGAAGACAATCTGGAGGTACAGCAGAAGACATCCATGAGGTACAGTAAAAGACAACCTGGAGGAACAGCAGAGCACAACCTGGAGGTACAGCATAAGATAACCCCGAGGTACAGCGGAAGACAACATGGAGTTACAGCAGAGCACAACCTGGATGCCCAGCTGAAGATAACCTGGAGGTACAGCAGCATAAAACCTGTAAGTGGAGCAAATGATAACCTGAGTGTGGAGCAGAAGAAAACCTGGAATTACACCAGAAGACAGCCTGGAGCTGTATCAGAAGACAACCTGGAGGTACAGAAGAAAGCTGGAGGTACAGCAGTATAAAACCTGTAAGTGTAGCAGAAGACAACCTGAAGGTGGAGCAGAGGACAACCTGGAGGTACAGCAGCAGACAATCTGGAATACAGCAGAAGACAACCTGAAGGTGTAGGAGAAGACAACCTGGAGGTGCAGCAGACAAACTGCAGGTACAACAGAAAACAACTTTAATGTACAACAAAGGACAACTTGGAGGTTCAACATAAGACAACCTGGAAGTGCAGGAGACAGACTGGAGGTTCAGGAAATGACCTGAGAGTGCAGCAGAAGAGAACCTGGAGGTACAGCAGAGGACAACCTGGAAGTACAGAAGAAGTCAACCCGGTGGTACAGCAGAAGACAGCCTGGAGATGCAGGAGAAGACAACCTAGAGGTACAGCAGATGACAACCTGGAGGTACAGCAGAGGACAAGTTGGAGGTACAGCAGAAGACAACCTGGAGGTACAGCAGATGACAACCTGGAGGTACAGCAGAAGACAACCTGGAGGTACAGCAGAAGACAACCTGGAGGTACAGCAGAAGACAACCTGGAGGTACAGCAGAAGACAACCTGGAGGTACAGCAGAAGACAACCTGGAGGTACAGCAGAAGACAACCTGGAGGTACAGCAGAAGGCAACCTGTATATGCATCAGAAGACAACCTGGAGGTGAAGCAGAAGACAACCTGGAAATGCAGCAGAAAAAAAAACTTGGATGTGAAGCAAACAGCTTGAAGGTACCGCAGAAGATAACCTGGAGGTACAGCAGAAGACAACCTAGAGGTACACCAGAAGACAACCAGAAGGTGAATCAAACAGCTTGAAGGTACAGCAGAAGATAACCTTGAGGTAGAGTAAAAGACAACCTGGAGGAACAGCAGAGCACAACCAAAAATATAGCAGAAAATAACCTGGAAGTACAGCAGAAAACAACATGGAAGTACAGTAGCAGACAACATGGAAGTACAGGAGAAGAAATCCTGTAGATGCAGCAGAAAACAACCTGGAGATACAGCAGCAGACAACATGGAAGTACAGGAGAAGAAAACCTGTAGATGCAGCAGAAAACAACCTGGAGGTACAGTAGAAGACAACCTGGAGGAACAGCAGGGCACAACATGGTGGTACAGCAAAGTATAACCTGGAGGTACAGAAGTATACAACCTGTAAGTGCAGCAGAAGATAACCTGAATGTGAAGCAGAGGATAACCTGGAGTTACAGCAGAAGAAAACCTGGAGGTGCATCAGAAGACAACCTGGAGGTACAGGAGAAGAAAACCTGGAGGTACAGAAGAAAACCTGGTGGTACAGCAGAAGACAACCTAAAGATGGAGCACAAGACAACCTGGAGGTATAGGAAAAAATAGCCTGTAGGTACAGCTGAAAATAACATGAATGTACAGCAGAGGACAACTTGGAGGTTCAAAAGAAGACAACCTGGAAGTGCAGGAGGCAGACTGGAGTTTTCTGCAAAAGACCTGAAGGTGCAGCAGAGGAGAACCTGGAGGTACAGCATAGGATAGCCTGGAAGTACATCAGAAGACAACCTGGAGATGCAGCAGAAGACAACCTGGAGATGCAGCAGTAGACAACCTAGAAGTACAGCAGATGACAACATGGAGGTACAGCAGCAGACAACGTGTAGGTGCAGCAGAAGAAAACCTGGAGGTGCAGCTGAAAAAAACCAGAAGGTGAATCAAACAGCTTGAAGGTACAGCAGACGACAACTTGAAGGTGAATCAAACAGCGTGAAGGTACAGCAGAAGACAGCCTTGAGGTACAGTAAAAGACAACCTGGAGGAGCAGCAGAGCACAACCTGGAGGTACAGCAGAAGATAACTGGAGGTACAGCAGAAGACAATCTGGAGGAGCATCAGAAGACAATCTGGAGGTACAGGAGAAGACAACATGGGGGAACAGCAAAGCACAACCTGGATGTACAGCAGAAGATAACCTGGAGGTACAGCAGCATACAACCTGTAAGTGCAGCAGAAGATAACCTGAGTGTGGAGCAGATGAAAACCTGGTGTTACAGCAGAAGACAACCTGGAGGTGTATCAGAAGACAATCTGGAGGTACAAGAGAAGAAAAGCTGGAGGTTCAGCAGTATAAACCTGTAAGTGTAGCAGAAGACAACCTGAAGGTGGAGCAGAGGACAACCTGGAGGTACAGCAGCAGACAATCTGGAAGTACAGCAGAAGACAACCTGAAGATGGAGCACAAGACAACCTGGAGGTGGAGTAGATGTCAACCTAGAGGTAAAGAAGAAGACAACCTGAAGGTACAGCAGAAGACAAGCTGGAGGTGGAGCAGACTAACTGGAAGTACAGCAGAAAACAACTTTAATGTATAGCAAAGTACAACTTGGAGGTTCAACACAAGACAACCTGGAAGTGCAGGAGACAGACTGGAGGATAAGTTAAAGACCTGAAGGTGCAGCAGAGGACACCCTGGAAGTACAGAAGAAGACAGCCTAGAGGTGCAGCAGAAACAAACCTGGAGGTGAAGCAAACAGCTTGAAGATAGAGCACCAGACAACCCAGTGGTACAGCAGTATACAACCTGTAAGTGCAGCAGAAAATAACTTGAATGTGGAGCAGAGGATAACCTGGAGTTACAGCCGAAGACAACCTGGAGGTGCATCAGAAGAGAACCTGGAGGTAAAGGAGAAGAAAACCTGGAAGTACAGCAGAAACAATGTGAAGTGCAGCTAAGGCAAAAACCTGAAGATTGCACCAGAAGACAACCTGAAGGTGCAGCAATGAAACTGAAGGTACAGCAGAATAACAACCTTGAGGAGGCACAGAAAACAACTTTAAAATTTACAACAAAGGACAAACATGGAGGTTCAAGAAGAAGAAAACAAGAAAAAGATGAAAGAAAGAGAAAAAAAAAAAAAAACAAAAGGGAAGAAAAAAGAAACCAAAA
>NC_092294.1:93713-104220 GCF_036320965.1 Panulirus ornatus | reverse complement strand
TCTAAAACACTTACTTCCCCCAGTTTTTTTTTCAAACTTACCACCCAATAATTTTGCTCTCAACCTACTAAAACCTAATAATCTTGCTTTTTACTTTTACTCTCGATTTTATCTTTCACACATGTACCAAACTCGCCCCAACCTTTTGCAGTTCCTCACCAACACTGAATCATAGCAAACAACAACTAATTTCCTTCCTAGCAAACAGACTGCATACTTACCCCTTCACCAAAACCCTTGCATTCACCTCCCTAACCCCCCTCCTAAAAAAATTTAACAACCCTGGAGACATCACTCCCCGCACAAACCACACTTACGGGGAACCAATCCTTTCCTCTCTTTCTACTGTACACATGCCTTAACCCTTTGGGTAAAAACTTTTCACACTTGTAGCAACTTATTTCCTGTACCATATACTCTTAAAATTTTCACGAAGCATCTCTATAACCCTATCATATCCTTTTCCCAGATCCATAAATGCTACAACAACCCGTCTTTTTTTTCTAAGTATTTTCTCAACTTTTTTCAAAGAAAAACACCTGATCCAACTCCCTACCACTTCGAAACCAAAATGCTCTTCCCCAATCGATGTTCTGTACATCCTTTACCTCTTAGTAAATCCCCTGCCATATGTTTTCCCAAGAATTCAAAAAACTTATGCTTCTGAAATTTGAACAACCCCTTTTATCCCTTTCCCTTTGTCAGGCACTTCATGCATTTGCCAAAATCCTCGGAATTCCCCAGACCTACATACACTAATACCCTTACCAACCAAATAACAACACAGTCACCCCCCCTTTTTAAATAAATTCCACTGCAGTACACCCGGGACTCCCCGCCTTGCTGGTTTCCCATTTCTACAAGCTTTTCTACTCTTTTTGTTTACCAAACCATTCCCTTGACCCTCTCATTTGCACCCCACCTTGACAAAACCCCCTAGTTTCCCCTCTACATCAGACACATTAAACAAATTTCAAAATACTCATCCACCCTTTTTTTCATTCATCACTCTTTGTTATTGCCCCCCCATTAGCCCCCTTCACAATTTTCCCATTTGTTCTTTATTTTTTTGCAGTTTTTACCCCCAATAAAAAATCTTTTTATTCACCCCAAAGTTTTGATGAACTTTCACCCCAACCTCATTTCCCCTTTTTTTACATCTTGCCCCTTTCTTTTGGCCCCCCGCTGTTTCTTTTATACATCCCCCGGTCTTTGCATTACTTTTTTGCAAAAATTTCCCAAAAGCCTCTCTCTTCTTTTTTACTAACAATCTACTTCTTCATGCCCCCACCCCCTACCCCTTTCTCATCGTCCTTCTCCACCATTCCGTGCACATGCTTCTTTTGCGAAGCCCTCCTGCTTCCCTAAAAAACATCCCTTCCCCCCCCATCCCCCTTTGTCATTTGCTCTCACCATTTGCCATTTCCTCACTCTCTCCCGGGGCTTTCTCACCAAATTTCCTTTCCCAAGCTCACTTATCTCACCCCTCTCTTCTCCCCACATTTGTTCTTTTCTGAAAACCTCTACAAATCTTCACCTTCCCTCCCCAAGACAGTGATAGACATCCTCGTGCTTCCCCCGCACATTAAATCCCAAAAAATTTTCTTTGCTCCCTTTAATTAAACATAATCCATAACCTCTGACCCCTCTCCTCTCACAATTTGTGTATCTCTCTTTTTAAACCAGGAAATTTCCCCAAACACCCTCCTTTTTTAGACCAGATCTAAAGTCTTCACCCTTTCCATCTACAACCAGAAAACCATGTCACCCGTACACCATATGCACCAATAACACCCATATCTTCCATCCACTTTCAGTTTTACCCACATCAATCTAGAAAATTTTTTTTTAGCTTATCACATACTGCCACAACTCCCCTTTAGGAGTAGTGCACTCCTTCCTTTGCTCTTGCCCCCCTCACCTTCCCCGACTTTACTAAATGACATTCCCAAACCACTCCTCTCTTTCCCTTAGTTCATTTCACTGAGGCCTAGAATCCAGGTTTCTTTCTCAAAAATCTACCTATCTCTCCCTTTTTTTTCATTTTGGTTACATCACACACATTCAGAACCCCCCAACTGAGCTTTTGAAGAGGATGAGATGACTTCTTTTTGTTTCCCCCTTTTTAGAAATTTAAATGCAGTTTAGATATATATTTTTTTTTTTTTTTTTTTTTTTGCTTTGTCGCTGTCTCCCGCGTTTGCGAGGTAGCGCAAGGAAACAGACGAAAGAAATGGCCCAACCCACCCCATACACATGTATATACATACGTCCACACACGCAAATATACATACCTACACAGCTTTCCATGGTTTACCCAGACGCTTCACTATGCCTTGATTCAATCCACTGACAGCACGTCAACCCGGTATACCACATCGCTCCAATTCACCTATTCCTTGCCCTCCTTTCACCCTCCTGCATGTTCAGGCCCCGATCACACAAAATCTTTTTCACTCCATCTTTCCCACCTCCAATTTGGTCTCCCTCTTCTCCTCGTTCCCTCCACCTCCGACACATATATCTCTTGGTCAATCTTTCCTCACTCATTCTCTCCAATGTGCCCAACCATTTCAAAACACCCTCTTCTGCTCTCTCAACCACGCTCTTTTATTTCCACACATCTCTCTTACCCTTACGTTACTCACTCGATCAAACCACCTCACACCACATATGTCCTCAAACATCTCATTTCCAGCACATCCATCCTCCTGCGCACAACTCTATCCATAGCCCACGACCTCGCAACTATACAACATTGTTGGAACCACTATTCCTTCAAACATACCCATTTTTGCTTTCCGAGATAATGTTCTCGACTTCCACACATTCTTCAAGGCTCCAGAATTTTCGCCCCCTCCCCCACCCTATGATCCACTTCCGCTTCCATGGTTCCATCCGCTGCCAGATCCACTCCCAGATATCTAAAACACTTCACTTCCTCCAGTTTTCTCCATTCAAACTCACCTCCCAATTGACTTGACCTCAACCCTACTGTACCTAATAACCTTGCTCTTATTCACATTTACTCTTAACTTTCTTCTTTCCACACACTTTACCAAACTCAGTCACCAGCTTCTGCAGTTTCTCACATGAATCAGCCACCAGCGCTGTATCATCAGCGAACAACAACTGACTCACTTCCCAAGCTCTCTCATCCCCAACAGACTTCATCCCTGCCCCTCTTTCAAAAACTCTTGCGTTCACCTCCCTAACAACCCCATCCATAAACAAATTAAACAACCATGGAGACATCACACACCCCTGCCGCAAACCTACATTCACTGAGAAACAATCACTTTCCTCTCTTCCTACACGTACACATGCCCTTACATCCTCGATAAAAACTTTTCACTGCTTCTAACAACTTGCCTCCCACACCATATATTCTTAATACCTTCCACAAGCATCTCTATCAACTCTATCATATGCCTTCTCCAGATCCATAAATGCTACATACAAATCCATTTGCTTTTCTAAGTATTTCTCACATACATTCTTCAAAGCAAACACCTGATCCACACATCCTCTACCACTTCTGAAACCACCTGCTCTTCCCCAATCTGATGCTCTGTACATGCCTTCACCCTCTCAATCAATACCCTCCCATATAATTTACCAGGAATACTCAAAACTTATACCTCTGTAATTTGAGCACTCACTCTTATCCCCTTTGCCTTTGTACAATGGCACTATGCACGCATTCCGCCAATCCTCAGGCACCTCACCATGAGTCATACATACATTAAATAACCTTACCAACCAGTCGAACAATACAGTCACCCCCTTTTTTAATAAATTCCACTGCAATACCATCCAAACCTGCTGCCTTGCCGGCTTTCATCTTCCGCAAAGCTTTTACTACTCTCTTCTTGTTTACCAAATATTTTCCTAACCCTCTCACTTTGCAACACCACCTCGACAAAACACCCTATATCTGCCACTCTATCATCAAACACATTCAACAAACCTTCAAAATACTCACTCCATCTCCTTCTCACATCACCACTATACTTGTTATCATCTCCCCATTTGCGCCCTTCACTGAAGTTCCCATGTTGCTCCCGGTCTTACGCACTTTTATTAACCATCTTCCAGACATCTTTTTTTTATCCCAAAAATTAATGTACTCTCTCACCCCAACTCAATAAATATATTTTTTTTTTTTTATTTACTTTGTCGCTGTCTCCCGCGTTTGCGAGGTAGCGCAAGGAAACAGACGAAAGAAATGGCCCAACCCCCCCATACACATGTATATACATACTCCACACACGCAAATATACATACCTACACAGCTTTCCATGGTTTTACCCCAGACGCTTCACATGCCTGATTCAATCCACTGACAGCACGTCAACCCCGTATACCACATCGCTCCAATTCACTCTATTCCTTGCCCTCCTTTCACCCTCCTGCATGTTCAGGCCCGATCACACAAATCTTTTTTCACTCCATCTTTCCACCTCCAATTTGGTCTCCTCTTCTCCTCGTTCCCTCCACCTCCGACACATATATCCTCTTGGTCAATCTTTCCTCACTCATTCTCTCCATGTGCCAAACCATTTCAAAACACCCTCTTCTGCTCTCTCAACCACGCCATTTTTATTTCCACACATCTCTCTTACCCTTACGTTCTCACTCGATCAAACCACCTCACACACACATTGTCCTCAAACATCTCATTTCCAGCACATCCATCCTCCTGCGCACAACTCTATCCATAGTCCACGCCTCGCAACCATACAACATTGTTGGAACCACTATTCCTTCAAACATATCCATTTTTGCTTTCCGAGATAATGTTCTCGACTTCCACACATTCTTCAAGGCTCCCAGAAATTTCGCCCCCTCCCCCACCCTATGATCCACTTCCCGCTTCCATGTTTCCATCCGCTGCCAGATCCACTCCTAGATATCTAAAACACTTCACTTCCTCCAGTTTTTCTCCATTCAAACTCACCTCCCAATTGACTTGACCCTCAACCCTACTGTACCTAATAACCTTGCTCTTATTCACATTTACTCTTAACTTTCTTCTTTCACACACTTTACCAAACTCAGTCACCAGCTTCTGCAGTTTCTCACATGAATCAGCCACCAGCGCTGTATCATCAGCGAACAACAACTGACTCTACTTCCAAGCTCTCTCATCCCAACAGACTTCATCCTTGCCCCTCTTCCAAAAAAACTCTTGCATTCACCTCCCTAACAACCCCATCCATAAACAAATTAAACAACCATGGAGACTATCACACACCCCTGCGCAAACCTACATTCACTGAGAACCAATCACTTTCCTCTCTTCCTACACATACACATGCCTTACATCCTCGATAAAAACTTTCAACTGCTTCTAACAACTTGCCTCCCACACCATATATTCTTAATACCTTCACAGAGCATCTCTATCAACTCTATCATATGCCTTCTCCAGATCCATAAATGCTACATACAATCCATTTGCTTTTCTAAGTATTTCTCACATACTTCTTCAAAGCAAACACCTGATCCACACATCCTCTACCACTTCTGAAACCACACTGCTCTTCCCCAATCTGATGCTCTGTACATGCCTACCCCTCTCAACCCAATACCTCCCATATAATTTGCCAGGAATACTCAACAAACTTATACCTCTGTAATTTGAGCACTCACTCTTATCCCTTTGCCTTTGTACAATGGCACTATGCACGCATTCCGCCAATCCTCGGCACCTCCCCAGAGTCATACATACATTAAATAACCTTACCAACCAGTAAAACAATACAGTCACCCCCTTTTTTAATAAATTCCACTGCAATACATCCAAACCTGCTGCCTTGCCGGCTTTCATCTTCCGCAAAGCTTTTACTACCTCTTCTCTGTTTACCAAATCATTTTCCCTAACCCTCGCACTTTGCACACCACCTCGACCAAAACACCTATATCTGCCACTCTATCATCAAACACATTCAACAAACCTTCAAAATACTCACTCCATCTCCTTCTCACATCACCACTACTTGTTATCACCTCCCCATTTGGCCCTTCACTGAAGTTCCCATTTGCTCCTCTGTCTTACGCACTTTATTTACCTCCTTCCAGAACATTTTTTTATTCTCCTAAAATTTAATGATACTCTCTCACCCCAACTCTCATTTGCCCTTTTTTTCACCTCTTGCACCTTTCTCTTGACCTCCTGTCTCTTTCTTTTATACGTCCCCCACTCAATTTCATTTTTCCCTGCAAAAATCGCCCCAAATGCCTCTCTCTTCTCTTTCACTAATACTCTTACTTCTTCATCCCACCACTCACTACCCTTTCTAATCAACCCACCTCCCACTCTTCTCATGCCACAAGCATCTTTTGCGCAATCCATCACTGATTCCCTAAATACATCCCATTTCCTCCCCACTCCCCTTACTTCCATTGTTCTCACCTTTTTCCATTCTGTACTCAGTCTCTCCTGGTACTTCCTCACACAAGTCTCCTTCCCAAGCTCACTTACTCTCACCACCCTCTTCACCCCAACATTCACTCTTCTTTTCTGGAAAACCCATACAAATCTTCACCTTAGCCTCCACAAGATAATGATCAGACATCCCTCCAGTTGCACCTCTCAGCACATTAACATCCAAAAGTCTCTCTTTCGCACGCCTGTCAATTAACACGTAATCCAATAACGCTCTTGGCCATCTCTCCTACTTACATAAGTATACTTATGTATATCTCGCTTTTTAAAACCAGGTATTCCCAATCATCAGTCCCTTTTCAGCACATAAATCTACAAGCTCTTCACCATTTCCATTTACAACATGAAACACCCCATGTATACCAATTATTCCCTCAACTGCCACATTACTCACCGTTTGCATTCAAATCACCCATCACTATAACCCGGTCTCGTGCATCAAAACCACTAACACACTGATTCAGCTGCTCCCAAAACACTTGCCTTCATGATCTTTCTTCTCATGCCCAGGTGCATATGCACCAATAATCACCCATCTCTCTCCATCAACTTTCAGTTTTACCCATATTAATCGGAATTTACTTTCTTACATTCTATCACATACTTCCACAACTTTTTATTATTATTTGCTTTGTTGCTGTTTCCCGTTTTCGAGTAGCGCAAGGAAACAGCAAAAAATGCCCAACCACCCCATACACATATATAATACCGTCCCACACACAAACATACTCCATACATCTCAATGTCAACATATATGTACACAACAGCTATACTATATACAATGCACACAATTCAACTGTTTTGGCTTTATTCATTCCCATCGCCCCCGCCACATGAATACATCCCTCCCCCTCATGTGTGCGAGGTAGCGCTAGGAAAAGACAAAAGTCCCATTCGTTCACACTCAGTCCTAGCTTCATGCAATGATATACCCGAAACCACAGCTCCCTTTCCAATCCCGCCCCACAGAACTTTCCATGGTTTACCCCAGACGCTTCACATGCCCTGATCCATTTACAGCACTGCGACCCCGGTACCACATCGATCCATTCACTCTATTCCTTGCCCCCTTTCACCCTCCTGCATGTCAGGCCCCGATCACTCAAAATCTTTTTCACTCATCTTTCCACCTCCAATTTGGTCTCCCCCTTCTCCTCGTTCCCTCCACCTCCGACACATATATCCTCTTGGGCAATCTTTCCCACTCATTCTCTCCATGGCCCCCAAACCCTTTAAAAAACCCCTTTTTTCTCTCAACCCCACCCCTTTTATTTCCCACTTTTCTCTTACCCTTTTAAAAGTTTACTCGATCAAACCCCCTAACACCACATTTTGTCCCAAACATCTCATTCCAGCACATCCTCCTCCGGCCAACTTATCCATGCCAGCCCTCGAACCATAAACATTGTTGGGGCCCAATTTCCTTCAAAAAAATCCCATTTTTGCTTTCGGGAATAATGTTCTCGACTTCCAAACCTTTTCAAGGCTCCCAGGATTTTCCCCCCCCCCCACCCTATGATTCACTTCCCTTCCAAGGTTTCCCCCGTGCCAGATCCCTCCCAGTATCTAAAACCTTTACTTCCCCCCATTTTTTTTCCATTCAAACTTACCTCCCAATTACTTGACCCTCACCTACTGTACCAAAACCTTGCTCTTACACATTTACCTTAACTTTTTTCTTTAAAAAAACCAAAACCAAACTCGTCACCCCCTTCTGCGTTTCTACAGAATCACCCCAGCGTTTTTACATCAGCGAACAACAACTGATCATTCCCAAGCTCCCTTTATCCCCAACAACTGCATACTTCCCCTTTTCCAAAAACTCTTTATTTTAAATCCCTAAAAAACCCCACCCTAAAAAATAACAACCATGGGGACATCACACACCCCCGCCGCAAACCTACATTCAATGAGAACCAAACACTTTCCTCTCTTTCACGGCACATCCTTACATCCTCGATAAAAACTTTTCCGCTTTTAAAACTTGCCTCCCACACCATATATTTTAACCTTCCACAGGACTCTACAAACTATCATTCCTTTTCCCGACCTAAAGCTAAACAAATCCATTTTTTTCTGTATTTTCTAATCATTCTTCAAAACAAACACCTGATCCAACATCCTCTTTCACTTTGAACCAATGCTCTTCCCCAATTTTGCTCTTCACCCTTTACCCTCTCAATCAATACCTTCCCCAAAAATTTACCCGGAAAAACTCAACAAACTTATTTTATTTTTTTTATTATACTTTTTCCCCCTGTTTCTTTTCCCCCGTTTGCGGTAGCCAAGGAAACAGACAAAGAAATGGCCAACCCCCCCCCCATACCTGTTAACAAGCCACACAAAAAGCAAATATAAAAATACCCCACACAGCTTCCATGGTTTACCCAGCGCTTTTTACTGCCTTGATTCAATCACTGCACACGTTTTAACCCCGTATACACTCGCTCCAATTCACTCTATTCCTTCCCTCCTTTCACCCCCTGCATGTTCAGGGGCCCCATCAACAAATCTTTTTCACTCCTCTTTCCACCCCAATTGGGCTCCCTTCTCCCGTTTTCCTCCACCTCCGACACTAATCCCTTTTGGCAATCTTTCCCCACTATTCTCTCCCTGTGCCCAAAAACCACTTTAAAAACCCTTTCTGCTCCTAACCCCGCTCTTTTATTTCCACACATCTTCCCTTACCCTTAAAAGTTACTACTCGATCAAAACCACCTCACACCACACATTGCCCCAAACATCTCATTCCAGCACATCATCCCCCCAAATCCATCCATAGCCCACCCCCAACCAAAAAACGTTTTGAACCATATTCCTTCAAACATACCATTTTTTTGCTTTCCGGATAATGTTCTCAATTCCCCACATTTTCAAGGCCCCCCAAAATTTTCGCCCCCTCCCCCCCCTATATCCCCTTCCGCTTCCTGGTTCCCCCCGCTGCCAATCCACTCCCAGATATCAAAACACTTCACTTCCCCCGTTTTTTCTCCCTTCAAACTCACCTCCCAATTGACTTGTGACCCTCAAACCTACTGTACCTAATAACCTGCTCTTATTCACATTTACTCTCAGCTTTCCTTCTTTCTCACACTTTTTAACTCGTCACCAGCTTCTGCAGTTTTCTCACCCGAATCACCACCAGCGCTGTAACCATCAGCGATCACGACAACTGACTCTCTTCCTAACTGTCTCTCTCCATCACAACAACTGCAATCCTTGGGCCACCTCTATCCAAAACTCTTGCATTCACGATCCCTATCAACCCCATCCATAAACAAATTCAACAACCATGGAGACATCATGCACCACTGCCGCAAACCGACATTCACTGAGAACCAGTCACTTTCCTTATCTTCCTTACTCTACACAATGCCTTACTCCTCTAATAAAACTGTTCACTGCTCTAAACAACTTACCTCCCACATCATATATTCTAAAACCTTCACAGAGCATCTCTATCAACTCTATCATATGCCTCCTCCAGATCAAAATGCTACATACAAATCCATTTCTTTTCTAAGTATTTTCACATACATTCTTTTCATAGCAAACACAGATCCACACATCCGCATACCACTTCTGAAACCACACTGCTCTTCCCCAATCTGAGCTGTGTACACTTCTTGACCCTCTTCTGTCAATGCCCTTCCCATATAATTCCCAGGAATACTCCAACAAATTTTATACCTCTGTAATTTGAGCACTCACTTTTATCCCCTTTGGCATTGTTAAACAGTGGCACAAATGCATGCATTTCTGATCTGTCTGCCTATCCTGAGCACTCTGCATGAGGCTCATACATACATTGAATATCCTTACCAGCCAATCAAAAATAAGACACAGTCACCACCTCCCCTTTTTTCATAAATCCACTGGAAAAAAAAAAAAAAAAAAAAAACAAATTACCATCGAAACCCTGCCTTGGCCGCTTTTATCTTCCGCAATAAGCTTTTACTACCTCTTCTCTGCTACCAAATCTTTCTTCCTAACCCTCTATTTCGCACACCACCTCGACCAAAACACCCTATATCTGCCACTCTATCATCAAACACA
>NC_092294.1:72066-93613 GCF_036320965.1 Panulirus ornatus | reverse complement strand
TTTTTAATTAACTATCGTTGTTTCCGCGTCAGCGAGGTACGCCAGGAAACAGCGAAGAATGCCCTGTCCACTCATATACACACATATATACAAAAAACGCCTAAAACAACACATACACAGACAAATACATATTTACACATATAACATATTCAGCTCTCTTTCCCCTCAGCATTCCAACGCTACCCCTCCACAGAGGAAATAGCATCGCTGCCCTCCCCGGCTTCAGCGAGGTACCCGCAAGGAACACAACAAAAAAGGCCACATTGGGTTCCCCCACTCAGCCCTCTAGCTGTCATGTGTAATGCACCAAAACCACAGCCCCCTTTTTCCACATCCAGGCCCAACAGACATTTCCAGTTAACCCTAAACGCTTCACATGCCCAGTTTTCACTCCATTGACAGCCCCCGTCGACCCCGGTATACCCACATCGTTCCAATTCACTCAAATTCCTTGCACTCTCTTATCGTCCTGCATGTTCAGACCCCGATGGGCTCAAAATTGTTTTCACTCCATCCTTCCCTCCAATTCCAACTCTCCGAGATAAACGTTCCTCTTTCCACATATTCTTCATTGCTCCCAGAAACTTCGCCCCCTTCCCCACCTTGTGACGTATTTTCCCCGCTTCCAGGGTTTTTCCATCCACTGCAAAAATCCACTCCCAGATTCTAAAACGTTTCCCACTTCCTCATTTTTCTTCATTCAAACTTACATCCCATCAATTTTGTCCCTAAACCCGCTGAACCTAAAAACCCCTTGCTGTTTTTCACATCACTTTCAACTTTCCCCCTTTCACACATTTTTTAAAAGGGTCAGTCACCAACTTTTTGCAGTTTTCCACTCGAATCACCACAGAGCTGTATCATTGACAAACAACACTGACTCACTTCCCAAGCACTCACTAGGCTGCATATTTCCCCCTTTTCTCTCCAAAACCTTGCATTTATCTTCCTAACGACCCCCTTTTCATAAACAAATCAAACAACCATGGGGACATCACACACCCCTGCCGCAACCGACATTCACGGGGAACCAACACTCTCCTCTCCTCCTACTCATGCCATGCCTTACATCCTTGGTAAAAATCTTTCACTGCTTCTAGCAACTTTCCCCCACCCCAAAAAAAAAAAACTCTTAAAACCCTTCCGCAACCATCTCTATATAAAACTCTTTACATATGCCTTCTCCAGACCCATTAATGCTACATGCAAATCCATTTGCTTTTCTAAGTATTTCTTACATTATTCTTCAAAAGAAAAACACCTGATCCACACATCCCTACCAACTTCGAAACCACACTGCCTTCCCAGCCCTGATTCTCTGAAATCTTTAAATTATTTTTCATTATTATTTTTAAATTATTATTATTATCATTTTTAAATTTTTACTATAATAAATTTTATTATTATTATCTTTATCATTATTATTGTATTATTATCATTATTATTATTATCATTTTATTATTATCATTTTTTATCATTATTTTTTTTTTTTTTTTTTTTTTTTTTTTTTTTTTTTTTTTTTTTTTTTTTTAACTTTGTCGCTGTCTCCCGCGTTTGCGAGGTAGCGCAAGGAAACCAGACGAAAGAAATGGCCCAACCCCCCCCCCAACACATGTACATACACACGTCCACACACGCAAATATATTTACCCACACAGCTTTCCATGGTTTAACCCCAGACGCTTCAAAATGCCTTAAATTCAATCCACTGACAAGCACGTCAACCCCTGTACCACATCGCTCCCAATTCACTCTATTCCTTGCCCTCCTTCACCCTCCTGCATGTTCAAAGCCCCGATCACACCAAATCTTTTTCACTCCATCTTTCACCTCCAAATTTGGTCTCCCTCTTCCCCTCTTCCCTTTCCCCCTCCGACACAATATCCTCGTGGCAATCTTTCCTCACTCATTCCCCTCCATGTGGGCCCCAAAACCCTTTTAAAACACCCTCTTCTGCCTCTCAACCACGCTCTTTTTATTTCCACACATCTCTCTTACCCTTAAAGTTACTTACTCGTTCAACCACCCACACCACACATTTTTCCTCAAACATCTCATTTCCAGCACATCCACCTCCTGCGCACAACTCTATCCATAGCCCCCGCCTCGCAAACCCTACAACATTGTTTGGGAACCACCAATCCCTCAAACATACCCATTTTTGCTTCCGAGAAAATGTTCCGACTTTTCCAAAACATTTTTTTTAAGGGGTCCCAAAATTTTCGCCCCCTCCCCCAACCCTATGATCCACTTCCGCCCTTTCCCTGGTTCCATCCCCTGCCAGATCCCTCCAAAATTATTATTATTATTAATATTATTATTAATCATTATTATTATTATTTTATTTTTCATTATTGTTATTACCCAAACATTATGATTAAATTATCATTATAATTATTATTATTATTATCATTATCATTATTAATAATTAATAATTATTATTATTGTTATTAGTTTATTAAACATTATCTTCATTATAAAAAAGTTATCATCATTACTCAGTAAAGGAGGGATGACCACAATAAATATTTTTATTTATAAGATCACTCTTTATATTGTGAAAATCCCGTTGTTTTATACCCCTTTTGCGATTATGAAACACGCAACGTCACCGAATCTGTCTTAATTGCTAATACTAAGAACTTTCAAATTGTCTTCAGGCAATTTAAGCCATTACAACATTACCAAATCATTATGAGAGAATCCAAAAAATAATACGAAAACATAAAAAAAAGTTTTTCGTGACCACACCCATTGCCCCCGGTCAACCGCCCCCTGACCCTCCTTAACCACTCTCCCTTCAACGGTTAAAGACCAAACAAAGCAACAGTGCTTTTGGGCCCATACCGAGTGGGTGGGTTTGGGCGGCGGGAATCAAGTGTGATGTTGGAAACAAATGACTTTAAAGTACGGCACCTTAATGAGATGGATTTTCTCCACGAAACATGTATAGAAAAACTGAATGAAAAAAAATTGTATGAAATTTCCCACTGAAGTGGGGATTTCAAATTTTACTATCCCTCAAAGTACAAGCGGATCACATATATATATATATATATATATATATATATATATAAAATAATATAATATATATATTAAAATATATATTTATATATAATATATATATTCCTGGGGATAGGGGAAAGAATACTTTTCCCACGTATTTCCCCGCGTGTCCCTAGAAGGCGCTAAAAGGGAAGGGAGCGGGGGGGTGGAAATCCCCCCCTCTCGTTTTTTTTTTTTTTTTTTTTTTTTTTTAATTTTCCAAAAGAAGGGAAAAGAGAAGAGGGCCAGGTGAGGATATTCCCTCAAAGGCCCAGTCCTCTGTTCCTTTAAAGCTACCTCGCTATCGCGGGAAATAGCGAATAGTAGAAAAAAAAATATATATATAAATATTTATATATAATATATAATTTATATATAATATATATATATAATATATATATAATATATATAATATATAATACATATATATATATATATATAATATATTATATATATAATATATATATTTTTTTTTTTTTTCTTTTTTTTTTTCTTTGTCGCTGTCTCCCGCGTTTGCGAGTACGCAAGGAAACAGACGAAAGAAATGGCCCAACCCACCCCCATACAACATGCATATACATACGTCCCCCACACGCAAATATACATACCTACACAGTTTTCCATGGTTTACCCCAGACGCTTCACATGCCCTGATTCAATCCACTGACAGCACGTCATCCCCGTATACCACATCGATCCAATTCACTCTATTCCTTGCCCTCCTTTCACCCTCCTGCATGTTCAGGTCCCGATCACACAAAATCTTTTTCCACTCCATCTTTCCACCTCCAATTGGTCTCCCACTTCTCCTCGTTCCCTCCACCTCCGACACATATATCCTCTTGGTCAATCTTTCCTCACTCATTCTCTCCATGTGCCCAAACCATTTCAAATACACCCTCTCTGCTCTCTCAACCCAAACGCTCTTTTTAATTCCACAACATCTCTTTTAACCCTTAGCGTTACTTACTCGATCAAACCACCTCACACCACACATTGTCCTCAAACATCTCATTTCCAGCACATCCATCCTCCTGCCCACAACTCTATCCATAGCCCACGCCTCGCAACCATACAACATTGTTGGAACCACTATTCCTTCAAACATACCCATTTTTGCTTTCCGAGATAATATTCTCGACTTCCACACATTCTTCAAGGCTCCCAGAATTTTCGCCCTCTCCCCCACCCTATGATCCACTTCCGCTTCCATGGTTCCATCCGCTGCCAGATCCACTCCCAGATATCTAAAACACTTCACTTCCTCCAGTTTTTCTCCATTCAAACTTACCTCCCAATTGACTTGACCCTCAACCCTACTGTACCTAATTACCTTGCTCTTATTCACATTTACTCTTAACTTTCTTCTTTCACACACTTTACCAAACTCAGTCACAAGCTTCCGCAGTTTCTCACATGAATCAGCCACCAGCGCTGTATCATCAGCGAACAACAACTGACTCACTTCCCAAGCTCTCTCATCCCCAACAGACTTCATACTTGCCCCTCTTTCCGAAACTCTTGCATTCACCTCCCTAACAACCCCATCCATAAACAAATTAAACAACCATGGAGACATCACACACCCCTGCCGCAAACCTACATTCACTGAAAACCAATCACTTTCCTCTCTTCCTACACGTACACATGCCTTACATCCTCGATAAAAACTTTCACTGCTTCTAACAACTTGCCTCCCACACCATCTATTCTGAGTACCTTCCACAGAGCATCTCTATCAACTCTATCATATGCCTTCTCCAGATCCATAAATGCTACATACAAATCCATTTGCTTTTCTAAGTATTTCTCACATACATTCTTCAAAGCAAACACCTGATCCACACATCCTCTACCACTTCTGAAACCACACTGCTCTTCCCCAATCTGATGCTCTGTACATGCCTTCACCCTCTCAATCAATACCCTCCCATGTAATTTACCAGGAATACTCAACAAACTTATACATCTGTAATTTGACACTCACTCTTATCCCCTTTGCCTTTTTACAATGGCACTAAAGCACGCATTCGCCAATCCTCAAGGCACCTCCACCATGAGTCATACATACATTAAATAACCTTACCAACCAGTCAACAATACAGTCACCCCTTTTTTAATAAATTCCACTGCAATAACCATCCAAACCTGCTGCCTTGCCGCTTTCATCTTCCGCAAAGCTTTACTATCTCTCTCTGTTTACCAAATCATTTTCCCTAACCCTCTCACTTTGCACACCACCTCGACCAAAACACCCTATATCTGCCACTCTATCATCAAACACATTCAACAGACCTTCAAAATACTCATCCATCTCCTGCTCACAATCACCACTACTTGTTATCACCTCCCCATTTGGCGCCTTCACTGAAGTTCCCATTTGCTCCCTTGCCTAACGCACTTATTTACCTCCTTCCGAACATCTTTTTATTCTCCCTAAAAATTAATGATACTCTCTCACCCCCAACTCTCATTTTTCCCTCTTTTTTACCTCTTGCACCTTTCCCTTGACCTCCTGTCTCTTTCTTTTATACATCTCCCACTCCAATTGGGATTTTTTCCCCCGCAAAATCGACCAAATGCCTCTCTCTTCTCTTTCACTAATAATCTTACTTCTTCATCCCACCACTCACTACCCTTTCTAATCAACCCACCTCCCACTCTTCCACATGACACAAGCATCTCTTGCGCAATCCATCACTGATTCCCTAAATACATCCCATTCCTCCCCCACTCCCCTTACTTCCATTGTTCTCAACCTTTTTTCATTTTGTACTCAGT
Organism: Panulirus ornatus; assembly: GCF_036320965.1. Lineage (NCBI taxonomy): Eukaryota > Metazoa > Arthropoda > Malacostraca > Decapoda > Palinuridae > Panulirus > Panulirus ornatus. Next base: position 87,787 of record NC_092294.1, on the reverse strand, counting down.
CTCTCCTGGTACTTCCTCACACAAGTCTCCTTCCAAGCTCACTTACTCTCACAAACCCTTTGTTCACACCCAACATTCACTCTTCTTTTCCTGAAAACCATACAAATCTTCACCTTAGCCTCCACAAGATAATGATCAGACATCCCTCCAGTTGCACCTCTCAGCACATTAACATCCAAAGTCTCTCTTCGCGCGCCTGTCAATTAACACGTAATCCAATAACGCACTCCTGGCCATCTCTCCTACTTACATACGTAAAACCTATGTATATCTCGCTTTTTAAACCAGGTATTTCCCAATAACCATCCTTTTCAGCACATAAATCTACAAGCTCTTCAACCATTTCCATTTACAGCACTGAACACCCCATGTATACCAATTAAATCCCTGAACTGCCACATACTCACCTTTGCATTCAAATCACCCATCACTATAACCCGGGTCTCGTGCATCAAAACCACTAACAGATATATATATATAATATATATATATATATATAATATATATTATATATAATATATAAATAATATATATATCTGTGTAGTATAAGTTTGTATAAAGGTATAAGTTTGTTGAGTATTCCGGGTAAAGTATATGGGAGGGTATTGATTGAGAGGTGAAGGCATGTACAGAGCATCAGATTGGGAAGAGCAGGGGTGGTTCAGAAGTGGTAAGGATGTGTGGATCAGGTGTTTGCTTTGAAGAATGTATGTGAGAAATACTTAGAAAAGCAATGGATTTGTATGTAGCATTTATGGATCTGGAGAAGACATATGATAGAGTTGATAGAGATGCTCTGTGGAAGTTTAAGAATAATGGTGTGGAGGCAAAGTTGTTAGAAGCAGTGAAAAGTTTTTATCGAGGATGTAAGGCATGTGTACGCGTAGGAAGAGAGGAAAGTGGATTGGTTCTCAGTGAATGCAGTTTGCGGCAGGGTGTGTGATGTCTCCATGGTTGTTTAATTTGTTTAGGGAAAGGGGGGTTGTTAGGGGGGTGAATGCAAGAGTTTTGGGAAAGAGGGCAAGTATGAAGTCTGTTGGGATGAGAGAGCTTGGAGGTGAGTCAGTTGTTGTTCGCTGATGATACAGCGCTGGTGGCTGATCATGTGAGAAACTGCAGAAGCTGTGACTGAGTTTGGTAAAAGTGTGTAAAAGAAGAAAGTTAAGAGTAAATGTAATAAGAGCAAGGTTTATTAGTACAGTAGGGTTGAGGGTCAAGTCAATTGGGAGGTGAGTTTGAATGGAGAAAAACTGGAGGAAGTGAAGTGTTTTATATATCTGGGAGTGATCTGGCAGCGGATGGAACCATGGAAGCGGAAGGGGAAATCATAGGTGGGGGAGGGGGCAAAATTCTGGGAGCCTTGAAGAATGTGTGGAAGTCGAGAACATATCTCGGAAAGCAAAAATGGGTATGTTGAAGGAATAGTGGTTCCAACAATGTTGTATGGTTGCGAGGCGTGGGCTATGGATAGAGTTGTGCGCAGGAGGATGGATTGCTGGAAATGAGATGTTTGAGGGCAATGTGTGGTGTGAGGTGGTTTGATCGAGTAAGTAACGTAAGGGTAAGAGAGATGTTGGAAATAAAAAGAGCGTAGTTGGGAAAAGCAGAAGAGGGTGTTTTGAAGTGGTTTGGGCACATGGAGAGAATGAGTGAGGGAAAAATTGACCAAGAGGATATATGTGTCGGAGGATGGAGGGAACAGGAGAAGAGGGAGACCAAATTGGAGGTGGAAAGATGGAGTGAAAAAGATTTTGTGTGATCGGGCCTGAACATGCAGGAGGTGAAAGGAGGGCAAGGAATAGAGTGAATTGGGGCGATGTGGTATACCGGGATTGACGTGCTGTCAGTGGATTGAATCGGGCAAAGTGAAGCGTCTGGGTAAAAACCCTGGAAAGCTGGTAGGGATGTTTATTTGCGTGTGTGGACTAATGTATATACATGTGTATGGGGTGGGTTGGGCCATTTCTTGTCGTCTGTTTCCTTGCGCTAACCATCGCAACGCGGGAGACAGCGACAAAGCAAAAATAAATAATAGAAAATAATGTATGTGAATTATACGTTGAAATGTATAGTAACGCATTAAAATGGGCGGCGTTTTTGGGTGTTTATGTATATACGTGTGTATGTGGGTGGGTGGTCTGTTCTTTTGTCTGTTTCCTGCGCTACCTCGCTAACGCGGGAGACAGCGACGAAGTATTATAGTACAAAAAAAAAAATTTAATATATTTCCTGGGGATAGAGAGAAGAATACTTCCCACGTATTCCCAGCGTTATCGTAGAAGCAACTAGAGAGGCGGGAGCCGGGGTTGAAACCATCCCCTCCTTGTATCTCAATTTCTAAAAAGGGAAACATAATCAGGAGTCACGCGGGGAGTTCTACCCCCTCCTCGAAGCTCATATTGGAGTGTCTAAATGTGTGTGGATGTAACCAGGATGAGAAGAAAGGAGAGATAGGTATATGTTTGAGAAAGAAACCTGGATGTTCTGGCTTTGAGTGAGACGAAGCTCAAGGGTAAAGGGAGAAGAATGTTTCGGAAAGTCTTTGGAGTAATGTCAGGGGTTCATGAGAGACAAGAGCAAAGGAAGAATTAGCACTACACTCCTGAAGCAAGAGTTGGGGAGTATGTATAGTGTAAAAAAGTAAATTCTAGATTGATGTGGTAAAATTGAAAGTGGAATGAGAGAGATGGGTGATTATCGGTGCCTATGCACCTGGGTATGAGAAGAAAGATCATGAGAGGCAAGTGGTTTTGGGAGCAAACTGAGTGAGCGTGTCAGCAGCTTTGATACACGAACCGGATTTTACTGACGGATGATATAAATGCGAAGGTGAGTAATGTAGCAGCTAAGGTTATAATTGGTGTACATGGGTGTTCAGTGTTGTAAGTGGAAATGGTGAAGAGCTTGTGGATTGTGTGCTGAAAAAAGACTGGTGATTGGGATACCTGTTAAAAAAGAGAGATTGCATAAGTATACCGTATGAATGGAAGAGATGGTCAAAGGATATTATTGGATCACGTGCTAATTGATAGGCATGTAAAAGAACGACTTTCTGGATGTTTATGTGCTGAGAGGGACAGCTGGAGGGATGTCGTATCATTATCTTGTGGAGGCGAAGGTGAAGATTGTAGAGGTTTTCAAAAAGAAGAGAGAATGTTGGGGAGAAGAGAGTGGTGAAAGTAAGTGAGCTTGGAAAGGAGACTTTGTTGAGGAAGTTCCATAAAGCATCTCCCAGATCAAAAATCTGCATACAAATAATGGTACATACAAATGCAAAAGTGAGAACAAATGACGCGAGGGGAGTAGTGAGGAATGGGATGTACTCTGGGAAGCAGTGATGCTTGCACAAAAGATGCCTGTGGCATAAGAAAGTTGGGAAGTGGGCACATCCCTCAACTCTATGAACCTAAAACCTTGCGCATATTCACATTTACTCTCAACTTTCTCCTTTCACACACGTTTCCAAACTCAGTCACCAACCTCTGCACTTTCTCACTCGAATCAGCCACTAAGCTGTATCATCGCGCAACAACAACTGACACACTTCCAAAGCCCTCATCATCCACAACAGACTGCATACTTCGCTCCTCTCCCCAAAACTCTTGCATTAACCTCCCAATCCACCCCATCCATGAACAAATTATATAACCATGGGACATCACACACCCCTGCTGCAGACTGACCTTCACTGGGAACCATTCACCTCGCTTCTCTTTCTACACAAACACAGGCCTTACACCTTTGGTAAAAGCATTTCAACTGCTCCTAGTAACTTACTTCCTACACCATAATCTTCCATAAAGCATCTCCAGATCAATAAATGCTACAATACAAATAAGTTACATACAAGTCCATCTGTTTTTCTAAGCATTTCTCACACACATTCTTCAAAGCAAACACCTGATCCACACATCTTCATACCACTTCAGAAACCATCGCTGGTCTTCCCCAATCTGATGCTCTGACATATCCTTCACCCTCTCAATCAATACCCTCCCATATAATTCCCAGAATACTCAACAAACTTATACCTCTGTAGCTTGAACACTTACCTTATATCCCCTTGCCTTTGTACAATGGCACCAATGCATGCATTCCGCTAATCCTCAGGCACCTCACCATGATCATACATACACTGAATAACCCCGCCAACCAACCAACAACAACACTTCATCCCCTTTCTTGATATATTCCACAGCAGTACCATCCAAACCCGCGCCTTGCCGGCTTTCATCTCCGCAAAGCTTTCACTACCTCTTCTCTCTTAACCATATCATTTTCCTTGATCCTCTCACTTCGCACACCACCTCGACCAAAACACCCTCCATCTCCACTCTAGCATCAAACGCATTCAAAAATCTCAAAATACTCACTCCATCTCCTGCACTTCATTACTATTTGTTATTACTTCCCACTTGCCCCCTTCACCGATGTTCCCATATTGTTCTCTTGTCTTGCGCATATTATTTATCTCCTTCAAAATATCTTTTTATTCTCTCAAAGTAATGATACTCTCTCACCCCAACTCTCAATTGCCCTCTCTTTCAACCCTTGCACCTTTCTCTTGACCTCCTGTCACTTTCTTTTATAATCTCCAAGTCATTTGCACTACTTCCCTGCAAGTATCATCCAAACGCCTCTCTTTTCTCTTTCACTAACAACTTTACTCTTTATTCCACCACTCACTACCTTTTCTAATACTGCCCACCTCCCACCTTTCTCATGCCACATGTATCTTTTTGCACAAGCCATCACTGCTTCCCTGAATATACCCATTACTCACCCACTCCCCTCATGTCGTTTGTTCTCACCTTTGCCATTCTACTCAATCTCTCCTAGTACTTTCCTCAAACAAGTCTTCTTTTCAAGCTCACTTACTTTCACCACTCTCTTCTTCCAACATTCTCTCTTCTTTTTAAAATACTTTTGCAAATCTTCACCTTCGCCTCCACAAGATAGTGATCAGACATCCCTGCAGTTGCCCTTCTCAGTCACATTAACATCCAAAAATTTCTCTCTTACACGCCTGTCAATTAAGACGTAATCCAATAACGTCCTTGACCATCTCTTCCTCTCACATAACTATACTTGTGTATATCTCTCTTTTTAAACCAAGTATTCCCAATTACCAGTTTTTTTTCTGCACACAAATGCACAAGCTCTTCGTTGTTGTTATTATTATTATAATGTATTATCATAATTATTATTATTATCATCATTATTATTATTATTATTGTTGTTGTTGTTATTAATTATTATTATTATTATTATTATTATATTATTATTATTATTATCTATATTTTATTATTTATATTATATTATTCATTATTATTATCATAATTATTATCATTATAATTATCATAATATTATAGTATTATTATTATTGTGTTGTTTGTTAGTATATTATTATATTATTATTATTATTATTATTATCAAATTATTATTATAATTATTAAATTTTTATTATTATTATTAAATTTTTATCATATTATTATTATTGTTGTTGTGTAGTATTATTATTATTATTATTATTATTTTTATTATTATATTATTATTATTATATTATAATTATTAATTATTATTTTTTATTATTTTATTATTATTATCAATTATTTTTAAATATTAAATTAAATATTATCATTATTATTATTATCCATATCAATACAATATTATCTTTAAATTATTATTATCATTATTATTATTTTTATTATTATTATTATTTTTAAATTATTATTATTATTATCATCATTATTATCATATCATCATCATTATTTCCTGTTTAGGGGAGGTAGAACGGGACGGAGATTTTCAAGGAAAGATCTTTGTTTAAACCCCTAAACTAATCTTTCCTTTACCCAAGTGATAACACGGAAGGGGAAGGGGGTTAAAAGGGGCACCTCTGGCCCAATACTCATCTTTCCATAAAACGACCACTTTTAGGAATGTGCTAAACCCTTTTTCTGCTCTACTTCCACACATATTGTTTTTTTCATTATAATATCATTACATCATTGTTATTGTTTAAACTTATTTCCATCTGACAAGACACAAGAATGACCGGGCAAACTCGCATCAACATTACCTTAGAACCCCTTCAAGGGCGAGCTAATTCCCTGAACAACCTTTTTCCACCAAATAAAAAATATATTGGGGTTTGTTTCAAGCTTAACGTATATCGACAACAGACACAATGGCCAAGTTCTGTCTTCATAAAATCGACTTTACAGACCCCAATGGTAAAGGGTGCCCTGCCCTTCATTTTCGACATACAGACACACAGGGCCAAGTCGCCTTTCCCAATATCGACATACAGACACAAAATGGCCAAGTGTCTGTCTTAAATATATCGACATACAAGACACACATGGCCAAGTGCCCCTGTCTTCATATACGGACAACAGACAACATGGCCAAGTGTCGTCTTCATATATCAAACATACAACACACAGGGCCCAAAAGTGCCCTGTCTCAAATTCACATACAGACACACAGGGCCCAAATGTCTGTCTTCATATATCGACATACAGACACCATGGCCAAGTTCTGCTCTATATCGACATACAACACACATGGCCAGTGTCGTCTTCATATATCGTTATAGAAAATGGCTTCAGGTAGGAGGCTTGGTGAGTCAGGGCGGGGCACGGGGGGCGTCGGGTTACCCTGGGGGGGGCGGGGGCGACCAAGCCGCTCTGCCTCCATCAGCAGCTGCGCAGCCCGGCCGGGCAGCTGACCAGGGGGAGGAGGGGGGGGTGTACAAATGGTGGGGAGTAGTGTGGGTGGGATGGGGGGGGGAGACGGGCTGGGGGGAGAATAGGCTGGCAGAGGGAGTAGTACCCGGAGTTTTGGGAAAAATTAAGAACAGGATGGGTAGTGGGGTAGGCTGGGGGGTGGAGTAGGTGGGTGTTGGGGTAGGCTGGGTGGTGGAGTATGGTTGGGTGTTGGAGCAGGCTGGGTGGTGGAGCAGGCCCGGTTGGTGGAGCAGCTGAGGTGAGCGGCTGGGTGGTGGAGCCAGCTGGATGGTGGAGTATGGTTGGTGTTAGGGAGGCTGGTGGGGAGCAGGGTGGGTGGTGGAGCAGCTGGATGGTGGAGAGGGTGTGGTGGAGGGAGGGTAGATGGGGGAGTAGGCTGGATGGGGAGCGGCGGGTGGTGGGGCAGGCGGGTGGGTTTGAGCAGGCCCGGGGGGTGGGGGTAGTTGGTGGCTGAGCAGGCTGGGTGGTGGAGTAGGTGGTTGGGGGGAGCAGGCTGGTGGGGGAGCAGGCTGGGGGGGGAGCAGGGTGGTGTGGGGTAGGCGGGGGGTGGGAGTAGGCTGGGTGGTGGAGCAGGCTTTGGGGGGGGGGCCAGGCGGTGGTGCAGCAGGGTGGGGGTGGAGCAGGTGGTTGGTGGAGCAGGCTGGTGGTGGAGCAGGCTGGTGGTGAGCAGGCTGAGGGGGGAGCAGACTGGTGGGGAGCAGGCTGGTGGGAGCAGGGTGGGGTGGGGGAACAGGCTGGGGGGGGAGCAGCTGGGTGTGGTAGGCTGGTGTTGGAGCAGGCTGGGTGGTGGACAGGCTGGTGGTGGATAGCGGTGGTGGGCAGCTGGTGGTGAACAGGCTGGGTGGCGGAGTAGGCTGGTGATGGAGCAGGCTTTGGGGGGGGGGCAGCTGGGTTTGGGGGATAGCTGGGGTTTGGAGCAGGCGGGTGGCGGGGGAAAAAACAGGGCTGGTTGTGGAGGGAGGCTGGTGTGAGCAGGCTGGGGGGTGGAGTAGCTGGGTGTTGGAGCAGGCTGTGGTGGAGCAGGCTGGGTGTTGGGGGCACGCGGGTGTTGGAGCAGGCTGGTGGTGAGTAGGGTGGGTGGTGGGGGTACGGGTTGGGGGTTGGACAGGCTGGGTGTTGGAGCAGGCTTGGTGGGGAGCAGGCTGGATGGTGAGCAGGCTAGATTTTGGAGTAGGGGAGATGTGGGTAGGCTGGATGGTGGAACAGCGGGGGGGTTTGGGCAGCTGGTGTTTTGGGGCAAGCTGGGGTGGGGTAGCTTGGTGGCTGAGCAGGCTGGATGGTGGACAGCTGGGTTTGGGGGGGCAGGCCCGGTTGGTGAGCAGCCCGGGTGGTGGAGCAGGCTGGTGGTGGAGTAGCGGGTGGGGGAGTAGGCGGGGTAGTGGACAGCTGGTGGTGGAGCAGACTGGGTGGGGGATAGGCGGGGTTTGGGAGCAGGCTGGTGGTGGAGTAGGCTGGGGGGTTGAGCAGCTGGTGGTGGAGCAGGCTGGGGGTTGAGCAGCGGGGGTTTTTGAGCAGCCGGGTGGTGGAGCAGGCTGGTGGTGGAGCAGCGGGATGGTGGGCGGGCGGGTGGGGGAAACAGGCGGGGAGTGGAGCAGGCTGGGGTGGAGCAGCGGGGGGGGGGCGGGCGGGTTGTGAGCAGGTGGGTGATAAAGCAGGCGGATGGGGGAGCAGGCTGGGGTGGAGCAGCTGGATGGTGGAGCAGACTTTTAGGTGGAGCAGGCTGGCGGGTGGATAGGCTGGGGGGGGAGTGGGCGGGGAGGGTTGACGCGGGGTTTGTGGCAGGCTGGGTGTTGGAGCAGGCGGGGGGTGGAGTAGGCTGGATGGTGGAGCGGCTGGGGGTGGAGTGGGCCCTGGGTGGTGGAGCGGGCTGGGTGGTGGAGTAGGCTGGATGGTGAGCAGGCTGGGGGGAGTAGGCTGGGGGGTTGGACAGCTGGTTTTGGATAGGCTGGATGTGGAGCAGGCTGGTGGTGGAGCAGGCTGGTTGGTGGAAGCAGGCGGGGTGTTGGAGCAGGCTGGGTGTGGAGTAGGCTGGATGGTGGAGCGGGCTGGTAGTGAGTAGGCTGGGGGTGGAGCAGCTGGGTGGTGAGCAGGCTAGTGTGAGCAGGCGGGGTGGTTGGAGCAGACTAAAATCCAATATGGCGTCAAGAAACAGCGCCCATCCAGGGGGATGAGGGTAGTCCCTTGTGACGTCATGAGGGGAGGTCCCCTTGGACGTCACCAACCTCACAATGAAGGACATTTTTTTGGTTTCATCTATCTTACAAACTTGTGGGTAACCACAAACAAACATACAGTGCCAACGTCCTACCTACCTAAAAACCTAACATAACCTTTTAAACCCAACTGACCTAACTAACCTAACCTAACCTAAAATAAACCTAACCAACCTAACCTAACACAAACCACACATACAATGCCAGACGTCCACCCAAACCCAACTAAACCCACCTAACCTACCTAACAAAACCACACAAAAGCACCAGACTCCTACTAACCAACCTAACCTAACCTAAAACCCAACCTAACCAACCACAACACACATACAGCACCAAACGTCTACTAACTAACCTAACCTAACCTACCACCTAACCCCCAAACCACACATAAGTACCAGACGTCCTATCCAACCTAACCTAACCTACCTAACCTAACCAACCACAAACCAACATAATACCAGACGTCCTATCCAACCTAACCTAACCTACCTAACCCCAACTACCTAACCTAACCTAACCTAACCAACCAAAACCACACATACATAACAACGCCTATCCAACCAACCTAAAACCCAACCCAACCTAACCTCCCCCCATCACCACCTCTACCACAATGGTGGTCTCCCCCCATCCTACCCATGTGGTGGTCGTCCCCCCATCTACCACATGTGGTTTGGTTTGTCCTCCCCACCACCACATGTGTGTCCCGTCCTCCCCATCCTACCACCCGTGGTGCGTCCTCCCATCACACCGACCACATGTGGTGTCGTCCTCCCCCTCCTACCACATGTGGTGTCGTCCTCCCCACCAACCACATGGGTGGTCGTCCCCCATCCCACCACATGTGGTGGTCGTCCTCCCCATCCACACATGTGGTGGTCGTCCCCCCCATCCTACCACATGTGGGGTCGTCCCCCCATCACCACCTACCACTGTGGTGGTCGTCTCCCCATCCAACACATTGGTGTCGTCCTCCCCATCCACCACATGGGTGGTCGTCCTCCCCCAAACCTACCACATTGGTGGTCGTCCTCCCAAAAAACCGTACATGGGTCGTTCCTCCCACCCCCTACGACCTCCCCCTGGAGACACCTGGCGGCCCTCGCCCAAAACAACTGACCTCACGACGTGCGACCCGGGGGTCTACACTGCTGGATGGCCACACACCGTCACGGTCTGCACGCCGGCCCGGACTCCCCAAACCTGCCCGGGGCGTCAAGCCTGGCCCGGGACGCCCCAAACCTGGCCCGGGGCGCCCAAACGGCCGGACTCCAAGCCGCCCGGGTCGTCCAAGCTGGCCCGGACGTCCAAGCCTGGGCCGGGACTCCAAGCCTGGCCCGGGGCTCCCAACCGCCGGGGGGGCGTCCAAGCCGGCCCGGACGGGCCAAGCTGCCCGGGACGTCCAAGCCTGGCCGGTCGTCCAAGCCTGGCCCGGGACTCCAAGCCTGGCCCGGGTCCGTCCAAGCCTGGCCCGGGGCGTCCCAAGCCTGCCCGGGACGTCCAAGCTTTGGGCCGGGACGTCCCCAAACCTGGCCCGGGACTCCAAGCCTGGCCGGACGTCCAAGCCTGGCCCGGGACGTCCAAAACCTGGTCCGGACGCCCCAGCCGGGCCCCCGGGGACGTCCAACCTACCGGGGAGTCCAAGCCGGCCCGGGACGTCCGGGCCTGCCTAGCCACTCTGTATGCGGGCCTGCCCCGTCACCGAAGTGTAGAAAGTGAGGGAGGGAGGTAGAGGCGGGGTTTGGGAGCCCTGATCCCTACACTTACCTAACTATTCTGATCACTTCCTTAAATCCACTGTACACATACACTAAAACATTACAAGTTACTGCACACAACACACAAACACACACACCCACACACACACACACACACTTTATAATATAAATATTATATATATATATATAATAATTATATATATATGATGTTGAGAAATACTTAGAAAAGCAAATGGATTTATATGTAGCTTTTATGGTTTGAGAAGGCAAATATAGAGTTGATAGAGAGTCTCGTGGAAGGTATTAAGAATAAGGGTTTGGGAGCAAGTTTTTAGAAGCAGTGAAAAGTTTTTATCGAGGATGTAAGGCATGTGTACGTGTAGGAAGAGGGGAAAATTGATTGTTCTCATGAAGGGTGGGTTTTGCGGCGGGGGTGTGATGTCTCCAGGGTTTTTTAAAATTTTGTCTATGGATGGGTTGTTAGGGAGGTGAATGCAAGAGTTTTGGGAAAAGGGAGGGCAATATGAAGCCCCTGTTGGGGATGAGAGAGCTTGGAATGAGTCATTTTTTTGTTCGCAGATGATACAGCGCTGATGGCTGATTAAAGGTGAGAAACTGCAGAAGCTGGTTGACTAAGTTTGGTAAAGTGGGGAAAGAAGAAAGTTAAGAGTAAATGTAAAATAAGAGCAAGGTTATCGGGTAAAGTAGGGTTGAGGTTAAGTAAATTTGGGAGGAAATTTGAATGGAGAAAACGGAGGAAGTAAAGTGTTTTAGATATCTTGGGAGTGGATCTGGCAGAAAAATGAACCTTTGGAAGCGGAAGGGGATCAATAGGGGGGGGAGGGGCAAAAATTCTGGACCCTTTGAAGAACTGGGGAAGTCGAGAACATTATCTCGGAAGCAAAAATGGGAAATGTTTGAAGGAATAGTGTTCCAAACCCAATGTTGTAAGGTTGCGAGGCGTGGCTATGGATATGAGTTGTCGCAGGAGGATGGATTGCTGAAAAATGATGTTTGAGACAATGTGTGGTGTGGGGGGTTTTGATCGAGAAAAGTAACGCAAGGGTAAGAGAGATGTGGGGAAAAAAAAAGAGCGTGGTTGGGGAGAGCAGGAGAGGGTGTTTTGAAAGGTTTGGGCACATGGAGAAATGAGGAGGAAAGATTGACCAAGAGGATAATGTGTCGGAGGGGGAGGCAAACGAGGAAAAGGGGGAGCCCAAAAATTGGAGGGGGAAAGATGGAGTGAAGAAGATTTTGTGGTTCGGGCCCTTGAAACATGCAGGAGGGTGAAAGGAGGGCAAGGAATAGAGTGAATTGGACCCGATGTGGTATACGGGGTTGACGTGCTGTCAGTGGATTAAAATCGGGCTTTGTAAAGCGTCTGGGTAAACCATGAAAGCTGTGTAGGTATGTATATTTGCGTGTGGGGACTTATGATAGACATGTGTATGGGGGTGGGTTGGGCCATTTCTTCGTCTGTTTCCTTGCGCTACCTCGCAAACGCGGAGACAGCACAAAAAAAAAAAAAAGAAAAAAAAAAAAAATATATATATATATATATATATATAATAATATATATATATAAAAATATCTATATATATATATATATATATATTAATATAAATATAATATTTTTTTTTTTTTTTTTTTTTTTTTTTATACTTTGTCGCGTCCCCCCCGCTTTGCGAGGTAGCGCAAGGAAACAGACAAAAAATGGCCCCCAACCCCCCCATACACATGTACATCCAACGTCCACACACCAAAATATACATAACCAACACACCCTCCACGTCCCACCCCGACGCTCCACATGCCCTGATTCAATCCACTGACACAAAGTCAAACCCCCGTATACCACACGCCCAAATTTACTCTATTCCTTGCCCTCCCTTTCACCCCCGCATGTTCAGCCCCGATCACCCAAAATCCTTTTCACTCCATCTTTCCCCCTCCAATTTGGTCTCCCTCTTCTCCCCGTCCCTTCACCTCCGACACATATATCCCTTGGTCAATCTTTCCTCACTCATTCTCTCCATGGCCAAAACCATTTCAAACACCCTCTTCTGCTCCTCAAACCCCGCTCTTTTTTTTCCACACATCTCTCTTCCCTTTTCGTTATTACTCGATCAAACCACCTCACACCACACATTGTCCGCAAACATCTCATTTCCAGCACATCCCCTCCTCCTGGCAAACTCTATCCAAGCCCACGCCCCGCAACCATACAACATTGTTGGAACTACTATTTCCCTTTAAACATACCCATTTTTTTCTTTCCGGATAATGGGTTTTCGACTTCCACACATTTTTCAAAAGGGTCCCAAAATTTTTGCCCCTCCCCCACCCTATATCCCTTTGCTTCCCTGGTTTCCCTCCCTGCATCCACTCCCAAATCTAAAACACTTCACTTCCTCAGTTTTTCTCCATTCAAACTCACCACCCCCAATTTACTTACCCCAACCCCACTGTACTAATAACCTCTCTATTCCATTTACTCTAACTTTCTTCTTCCCCACACTTTCCAACTCATCACCAGCTTCGGGAAATTTCTCACATGAATCCGCAACAGCGCTGTACATCACGAACAACAACTGACCACTTCCCAAGCTCTCTCATTCCCAACAGACTTTATACTTTCCCTCTTTCCAAGACTCTTGCATTTACCTCCCTAAACACCCATCCATAAAACAAATTAAACAACCATGGGACATCACACACCCCTGCCGCAAACCTACATTCACTGAGACCAATCACTATGCCTCTCATTCCTCACGTACACATGCCTTACATCTCGATAAAAACTTTTAACTGCTTCTAACAACTTGCCTCCCACACATATATCTTAATCCCTTTTCCACAGAGCATCTCTATCAACTCTGATCATATGCCTTCTCCAGTATCCATAAATGCTAATACAAATTCCGATTTTCTTTTCTAAGTATTTCTCATACATCTTCAAGCAAACACCTGATCCACACATCCCCCTCTACCACTTTCTGAACCACACTGCTCTCCCAATCTGAATGCTCTGTACATGCCTTCACCCTCTCAATCAATACCCTCCCATATAATTTTACCAGAATACTCACAACCTTATACCTTCTGTAATTTTTGAGCACTCCCTCTTATCCCCTTTCCTTTGTACAATGGCTCTATGCACGCATTCCCGCCAATCCTCCAGGCACCTCACCATGAGTCATACATACATTAAATAACCTTACGCAACCCAGTCAACAGACAGTCAACCCCCTTTTTTAATAAATTCCACTGCAATACCATCCAAACCTGCTGCATGCCGGCTTTCATCTCCGCAAAGCTTTTACTACCTCTTCATCTGTTTTCAAACAAATCATTTTCCCTAACCCTCTCACTTTGGCACACCACCTCGACCCAAACACCCTATATCGGCACTCGTCATCAGACACATTCAACAAACCTTCAAAATACTCCATTCCATCTCCTTCTCACATCACCACTACTTGTTTTTTCATCACCTCCCCATTTACGCCTTCACTGAAGTTCCCATTTGCTCCCATTGTCCTTACGCACCCTATTATACCTCCTGCCAGAACATCTGGAAGAGGTAAATAGGGTGGCGTAAGCCAAGGGAGCAAATGGAACTTCAGTAAGGGCGTATTTTTTATTTTTTTTTTTCATACTATCCTAGTTCCGCGATAGCGAGGTAGCCGTTAAGAACAGAGGACTGGGCCTTTGAGGAATATCCTCACCTGGACCTCTTCTCTGCTCTTCTTTTGGAAAAAAAAAAAAAAAAAAAAAAAAACGAGAGGGAGGATTTTTCCCGCCCCCCCTCCTTCCCCTTTTAGTCGCCTTCTACGACACGCAGGGAATACGTGGGAAGATTCTTTCTCCCCTATCCCCAGGGAATTATATATATAGTATATATATATATATATATATATAATATATAGATATATATATATAATATATATATATACGTAAACGCCCATGCATGCATATACATTTACATAATACATATGTCCCTGCACATATACAACAACAAAGGCCACATTCGTTCACAACTCAGTCTCTAGCTGTCCATGTGTGATGCATCGAAACCAAAGCTCCCTTTTTTACATCCAGGCAAAACAGAGCTTTCATGGTTCATCCGCCCTGCTGCTTCTTAAGCGCTGGTTTAATCCAGAGATAGCACGTCCCCGCCCCTGTATACCACAACATTCGCGCTGCGGTTTCAGTCTGTGTGTCAGGACATGTCATGGTGGGTCGGCAACGTACGGACAGATTCTTACGAGTGATCCTTAATGCCAGGCTGAAGGTGAACATGAAGTGTAAGGTGTTGGACAACACTGGTTGTCGGGCCCCTCCCAGGAAGACCAGTACCACTAGCAACACCTGGTGTATACTGGCGCCCTCCAAGAAGAGGACCCAGTACACTATCAACACCTGGTTGTACTGGCCCCTCCCAGGAAGAGACCAGTACACTACAACCCTGTGTACTGGCCCCTCCCAGGAAGAAGACCAGTACACTAGCAACACCTGGTGTACTGGCCCCCTCCCAAGGAAGAGACCAGTACACTAGGCAACACCTGGTGTACTGCCCCTCCCAGGAAGACCAGTACACTAGCAACTCCTGGTAGTACTGGCCCCTCCCAGAAGAGACCATACACTAGCAACACCTGGTGTACTGGGCCCTCCCAGGAAGAGACCAGTACACTAGTCACACTACATTACAACCCAAACCAATGGAATCACTGACCAATGATACAACATGGAGGGTAATTAACCAAACCAGGAATCCACTGAACCAATGATTACAAATGGAGGTAATTAACCAAACCATAGGAATCATTGACCCAATGATTCCAACATGAGGGTAATTAACCAAACCATGAATCATTGATAAGGATTACAACATGGAGGGGGAATTAACCAAACACTGAATCATTGACAATGATTACAACATGGAGGGTAATAAACAAACCTTGTAATCATTGACTAATGAATTACAACGTGGAGGGTAATTAACTCCTGCACGCTTCTCCAGCTGTCACCCTCC
>NC_092294.1:45550-71966 GCF_036320965.1 Panulirus ornatus | reverse complement strand
GTCGAGAAAATACATATTATATAATCGTGATTATTTTTATATGTTTTAACGCTTAATTTCACAAATATCAGTTTTTATCTTTTTCCCTTTAATCACCATATAGATACGACATATTCCTAGATTTTTATTAAAATCTGAAGAAGTTAAAATCTTAGAAAAATTTTACCCAGGATTTTTTTCTTGATTTTTTTTAAAAAAAATAGTTTTTCCAACTTTTCATCATAGATTTTTTTACGTGTGCTGAATAAGAATGGGGTGTAAAAACCCCTTAAAATTCGTGTAATATTTTTAGAAAATTAGCATATAATATAACGTGATTAATGTTAAGTATATGATTAAGGCCCCTTAATTTCACGAAATGCAGTATTTTGACTCTATACCCCTTAAAACACCATATAGAATACACAAATTCCTAATTTCATTAAAACTAAAAAAAAAATTGAAAATCTGACAAATTATTATCCAAGGCTATAGCCTGGGATTTTTCTGATTTTTTGAAAAAAAAAGTTTTCCAAGTTTCTCAAGGAACTTTTGTGTGGGGAATAAAATCTGTGGTCAAAACCCTTTTAAAAAATCTTGGATTAGTCGAAAAATTACCATAATAACCGTTTAAATAATTAAAAATTAAGTATTAATTAAGCGGGTTAATTTTACCCAAATACATTTTTTTGATTTAACCTTTTTTTTACCCTAAGACCCAATATTCCTAATTCATTAAAATCTGAAGAAGTTGAAAATCTGAGCAAATTATTATCCAAGGCAAAATTTTGCCTTTGGTTTTTCTTGATTTTTTTAAAAAATAGATTTTCCAAAATTTTCATCAAAAATGTTTTTACGTGGCTGAATAAGAATCTGTGGTAAAACCTTAAAATTCGTGTAACATCGAGAATTAGCATATTAATATAATCGGATTAAGTTAATTATGTTTTAAAGCGTTTTAAATTTACGAAACAGTTTTTGATCTATATCCTTAATCACCATTTAGAATACGCCCAATTCCTAGATTTTCATTAAAATCGAAGAATTGAAAACTGAGCAAATTATTATCCCACTATACCCTTGGATTTTTCTTGTTTTTTTTTGAAAAATAAATTTTCCCTAAACTTTCATAAAGGGGTTTTTTTTCCGGTGGGCTAATAAGAATCTTGGTCAAAAACCTTAAAAAATTCTTGTGATTATCAAGTAATTGGGCATATTATACATTAAAATTTAAAATTTTAAGTATTAATTAGCGCTTAATTTTACAAATACTTTTTTTGACTCTTTCCTTATCACCTAAGAATCGAGATATTCCTAGATTTTCTTTTAAAATCTGAAGAAGTTAAAATTTGAGCAAATTTTTATCCAAGGCAAATTTTGCCTTGGTTTTTTTCTTATTTTTTTGAAAAATAGATTTTCCTAAAATTTTCATCATAGATTTTTTTACGTGTGCTAAATAATAACGTGGCCCAAAACTTAAAAAATCGTGAAATCATCGATAATTACATATTAAATAATCGGTTTAAATTTAATTATTTTTAAAGCGCTAATTTCACAAAAAGCAGTGTTTTGATTCTAATCCTTAATCACCATATAGAATAGACATATTCCCCAGATTTTCTTTAAAAAAACTGAAGAAGTTAAAATCTGGCAAATTATTATGCATTTATAGCCTTGGATTTTTCTTGATATCTTTAAAAAATATAGTTTTTCCTAAAAGTTTCATCATAGACTTTTTACGTGTGCTTAAAACTTCTAGGGTCAAAACCTTTAAAATTCTGTTTTAGCAGTAATTATCATTTTATATAATCTGATTCATGTTTTAGTATGTGATTAAGCGTTTAAATTTCACGAAAGCATTTTTTTTCACCCTATTCCTTAACACCATATAAGTACGACATATTCCTAGATTTTCATTAAAATCTTAAGAAGTTAAAAATCTGAGAAAATTGTTTTCCAGCTAACCTTGGTTTTTCTTGATTTTCTTGAAAAAATAAGATTTTCCTAAAGTTTCATCATAACTTTTTTTTCGTGTGCTGAATAAGAATCTGTGGTCAAAACCTTAAAATTCTTGTGATTAGTCGAAAATTTACATATTAATACGATTATAATTAATATAAGTATGTAATTAACGCTAATTTTACGAAAACTTCTTTTGACCTGTATCCTTAATCACCATATAGAATACGAGATATTCCTAGATTTTCATTAAAATCTGAAGAAGTTGAAAATCTGAGCAAATTATTATCCAAGGCAAAATTTTGCCTTGGATTTTTCTTGATTTTTTTGAAAAATAGATTTTCCTAAAATTTTTATCATAAATGTTTTTACGTGTGCTGAATAAGAATCTGTGGTCAAAACCTTAAAATTCGTGTAATCAGTCGAGTAATTAGCATATTAATATAATCGTGATTAATGTTAATTATGTGATTAAGCGCTTTATTTCACGAAATGCAGTATTTTGACTCTATATCCTTAATCACCATTTAGAATACGACCTATTCCTAGATTTTCATTAAAATCTGAAGAAGTTGAAAATCTGAGCAAATTATTATCCAATTATTTTTCTTGATTTTTTTGAAAAAATAGATTTTCCTAAACGTTTCATCATAGACGTTTTTACGTGTGCTGAATAAGAATATGTGGTCAAAACCTTAAAATTCTTGTGATTAGTCGAGTAATTAGCATATTAATACGATTATAATTAATATTAAGTATGTAATTAAGCGCTTAATTTTACGAAATACATTCTTTTGACTCTGTATCCTTAATCACCATATAGAATACGAGATATTCCTAGATTTTCATTAAAATCTGAAGAAGTTCAAAATATGAGCAAATTATTATCCAAGGCAAAATTTTGCCTTGGATTTTTCTTGATTTTTTTGAAAAATAGATTTTCCTAAAATTTTCATCATAGATGTTTTTACGTGTGCTGAATAATAATCTGTGGTCAAAACCTTAAAATTCGTGTAATCAGTCGAGTAATTACCATATTAATATAATCGTGATTAATGTTAATTATGTTATTAAGCGCTTAATTTCACGAAATGCAGTGTTTTGATTCTATATCCTTAATCACCATATAGAATACGACATATTCCCAGATTTTCATTAAAATCTGAAGAAGTTGAAAGTCTAGGCAAATTATTATGCATGATTATAGCCTTGGATTTTTCTTGATATCTTTAAAAAAAATAGATTTTCCTAAAAGTTTCATCATAGACGTTTTTACGTGTGCTTAATAAGCTTCTATGGTCAAAACCTTAAAATTCGTGTTATTAGTCGAGTAATTATCATATTCATATAATCGTGATTAATGTTTAGTATGTGATTAAGCGCTTAATTTCACGAAATGCAGTATTTTCACTCTATTTCCTTAATCACCATATAGAGTACGACATATTCCTAGATTTTCATTAAAATCTGAAGAAGTTGAAAATCTGAGAAAATTGTTATCCAAGGCTATAGCCTTGGATTTTTCTTGATTTTTTTTAAAAAAATAGATTTTCCTAACCGTTTCATCATAGATGTTTTTACGTGTGCTGAATAAGAATCTGTGGTCAAAACCTTAAAATTCGTGTAATTACTTGAGTAATTAGCATATTAATATAATCGTGATTAATGTTAAGTATATGATTAAGCGCTTAATTTCACGAAATGCAGTATTTTGACTCTATATCCTTAATCACCATATAGAATACGACAAATTCCTAGATTTTCATTAAAATCTGAAGAAGTTGAAAATCTGAGCAAATTATTATCCAAGGCTATAGCCTGGGATTTTTCTTGATTTTCTTGAAAAAATAGATTTTCCTAAACGTTTCATCATAGACGTTTTTTCGTGTGCTGAATAAGAATCTGTGGTCAAAACCTTAAAATTCTTGTGATTAGTCGAGTAATTAGCATATTAATACGATTATGATTAATATTAAGTATGTAATTAAGCGCTTAATTTTACGAAATACATTCTTTTGACTCTATATCCTTTATCACCATATAGAATACGAGATATTCCTAGATTTTCATTAAAATCTGAAGAAGTTGAAAATCTGAGCAAATTATTATCCAAGGCAAAATTTTGCCTTGGATTTTTCTTGATTTTTTTGAAAAATAGATTTTCCAAAAATTTTCATCGTAGATGTTTTTACGTGTGCTGAATAAGAATCTGTGGTCAAAACCTTAAAATTCGTGTAATCAGTCGAGTAATTAGCATATTAATATAATCGTGATTAATGTTAATTATGTGATTAAGCGCTTAATTTCACGATATACAGTGTTTTGATTCTATATCCTTAATCACCATATAGAATACGACATATTCCTAGATTTTCATTAAAATCTGAAGAAGTTGAAAATCTGAGCAAATTATTATCTAAGGCTATAGCCTTGGATTTTTCTTGATTTTTTTGAAAAAATAGATTTTCCTAAACGTTTCATCATAGAGGTTTTTACGTGTGCTGAATAAGAATCTGTGGTCAGAACCTTAAAATTCTTGTGATTAGTCAAGTAATTAGCATATTAATACGATCATAATTAATATTAAGTATGTAATTAAGCGCTTAATTTTACGAAATACATTCTTTTGACTCTATATCCTTAATCACCATATAGAATACGAGATATTCCTAGATTTTCATTAAAATCTGAAGAAGTTGAAAATCTGAGCAAATTATTATCCAAGGCTAAATTTTGCCTTGGATTTCTCTTGATATTTTTGAAAAATAGATTTTCCTAAAATTTTCATCATAGATGTTTTTACGTGTGCTGAATAAGAATCTGTGGTCAAAACCTTAAAATTCGTGTAATCAATCGAGTAATTAGCATATTAATATAATCGTGATTAATGTTAATTATGTGATTAAGCGCTTTATTTCACGATATGCAGTGTTTTGATTCTATATCCTTAATCACCATATAGAATACGACCTATTCCTAGATTTTCATTAAAATCTGAAGAAGTTGAAAATCTGAGCAAATTATTATCCAAGGCTATAGCCTTGGATTTTTCTTGATTTTTTTGAAAAAATAGATTTTCCTAAAAGTTTCATCATAGACGTTTTTACGTGTGCTGAATAAGAATCTGTGGTCAAAACCTTAAAATTCTTGTGATTAGTCGAGTAATTAGCATATTAATACGATTATAATTAATATTAAGTATGTAATTAAGCGCTTAATTTTACGAAATACATTCTTTTGACTCTATATCCTTAATCACCATATAGAATACGAGATATTCCTAGATTTTCATTAAAATCTGAAGAAGTTCAAAATATGAGCAAATTATTATCCAAGGCAAAATTTTGCCTTGGATTTTTCTTGATTTTTTTGAAAAATAGATTTTCCTAAAATTTTCATCATAGATGTTTTTACGTGTGCTGAATAAGAATCTGTGGTCAAAACCTTAAAATTCGTGTAATCAGTCGAGTAATTAGCATATTAATATAATCGTGATTAATGTTAATTATGTTATTAAGCGCTTAATTTCACGAAATGCAGTGTTTTGATTCTATATCCTTAATCACCATATAGAATACGACATATTCCCAGATTTTCATTAAAATCTGAAGAAGTTGAAAATCTAGGCAAATTGTTATCCATGATTATAGCCTTGGATTTTTCTTGATATCTTTAAGAAAAATAGATTTTCCTAAAAGTTTCATCATAGACGTTTTTATGTGTGCTGAATAAGATTCTATGGTCAAAACCTTAAAATTCGTGTTATTAGTCGAGTAATTATCATATTCATATAATCGTGATTAATGCTTAGTATGTGATTAAGCGCCTATTTTCACGAAATGCAGTATTTACACTCTATTTCCTTAATCACCATATAGAGTACGACATATTCCTAGATTTTCATTAAAATCTGAAGAAGTTGAAAATCTGAGAAAATTGTTATCCAAGGCCTTGGATTTTTCTTGATTTTTCTAGAAAAATAGATTTTCCTAACCGTTTCATCATATATGTTTTTACGTCTGCTGAATAAGAATGTGTGGTCAAAACCTTAAAATTCGTGTAATTACTTGAGTGATTAGCATATTAATATAATCGTGATTAATGTTAAGTATATGATTAAGCGTTTAATTTCACGAAATGCAGTATTTTGACTCTATATCCTTAATCACCATATAGATTACGACAAATTCCTAGATTTTCATTAAAATCTGAAGAAGTTGAAAATCTGAGCAAATTAATATCCAAGGCTTGGATTTTTCTTGATTTTCTTGAAAAAATAGATTTTCCTAAACGTTTCATCATAGACGTTTTTTCGTGTGCTGAATAAGAATCTGTGGTCAGAACCTTAAAATTCTTGTGATTAGTCGAGTAATTACCATATTGATACGATTATAATTAATATTAAGTATGTAATTAAGCGCTTAATTTTACGAAATACATTCTTTTGACTCTATATCCTTAATCACCATATAGAATACGAGATATTCCTAGATTTTCATTAAAATCTGAAGAAGTTCAAAATATGAGCAAATTATTATCCAAGGCAAAATTTTGCCTTGGATTTTTCTTGATTTTTTTGAAAAATAGATTTTCCTAAAATTTTCATCATAGATGTTTTTACGTGTGCTGAATAAGAATCTGTGGTCAAAACCTTAAAATTCGTGTAATCAGTCGAGTAATTAGCATATTAATATAATCGTGATTAATGTTAATTATGTTATTAAGCGCTTAATTTCACGAAATGCAGTGTTTTGATTCTATATCCTTAATCACCATATAGAATACGACATATTCCTAGATTTTCATTAAAATCTGAAGAAGTTGAAAATCTGAGGCAAATTATTATCCAAGGCTATAGCCTGGATTTTTCTTGATTTCTTTGAAAAAATAGATTTTCCTAAACGTTTCATCATAGACGTTTTTACGTGTGCTGAATAAGAATCTGTGGTCAAAACCTTAAAATTCTTGTGATTAGTCGAGTAATTATCATATTCATACTAATAGTGATTAATGATTAGTATGTAATTAAGCGCTTAATTTCACGAAATGCAGTCTTTTGACTCTATATCCTTAATCACCATATAGAGTACGACATATTCCTAGATTTTCATTAAAATCTGAAGAAGTTGAAAATCTGAGCAAATTATTATCCAAAGCAAAATTTTGCCTTGGATTTTTCTTGATTTTTTTGAAAAATAGATTTTCCTAAAATTTTCATCATAGATGTTTTTACGTGTGCTGAATAAGAATCTGTGGTCAAAACCTTAAAATTCGTGTAATCAGTCGAGTAATTAGCATATTAATATAATCGTGATTAATGTTAATTATGTGATTAAGCGCTTAATTTCACGATATACAGTGTTTTGATTCTATATCCTTAATCACCATATAGAATACGACCTATTCCTAGATTTTCATTAAAATCTGAAGAAGTTGAAAATCTGAGCAAATTATTATCCAAGGCTATAGCCTGGGATTTTTCTTGATTTTTTTGAAAAAATAGATTTTCCTAAACGTTTCATCATAGACGTTTTTACGTGTGCTGAATAAGAATCTGTGGTCAGAACCTTAAAATTCTTGTGATTAGTCGAGTAATTAGCATATTGATACGATTATAATTAATATTAAGTATGTAATTCAGCGCTTAATTTTACGAAATACATTCTTTTGACTCTATATCCTTAATCACCATATAGAATACGAGATATTCCTAGATTTTCATTAAAATCTGAAGAAGTTGAAAATATGAGCAAATTATTATCCAAGGCAAAATTTTGCCTTGGATTTTTCTTGATTTTTTTGAAAAATAGATTTTCCTAAAATTTTCATCATAAATGTTTTTACGTGTGCTGAATAAGAATCTGTGGTCAAAACCTTAAAATTCGTGTAATCAGTCGAGTAATTAGCATATTAATATAATCGTGATTAATGTTAATTATGTGATTAAGCGCTTTATTTCACGAAATGCAGTATTTTGACTCTATATCCTTAATCACCATTTAGAATACGACATATTCCTAGATTTTCATTAAAATCTGAAGAAGTTGAAAATCTGAGCAAATTATTATCCAAGGCTATAGCCTTGGATTTTTCTTGATTTTTTTGAAAAAATAGATTTTCCTAAACGTTTCATCATAGACGTTTTTACGTGTGCTGAATAAGAATATGTGGTCAAAACCTTAAGATTCTTGTGATTAGTCGAGTAATTAGCATATTAATACGATTATAATTAATATTAAGTATGTAATTAAGCGCTTAATTTTACGAAATACATTCTTTTGACTCTATATCCTTAATCACCATATAGAATACGAGATATTCCTAGATTTTCATTAAAATCTGAAGAAGTTCAAAATATGAGCAAATTATTATCCAAGGCAAAATTTTGCCTTGGATTTTTCTTGATTTTTTTGAAAAATAGATTTTCCTAAAATTTTCATCATAGATGTTTTTACGTGTGCTGAATAATAATCTGTGGTCAAAACCTTAAAATTCGTGTAATCAGTCGAGTAATTAGCATATTAATATAATCGTGATTAATGTTAATTATGTGATTAAGCGCTTAATTTCACGATATACAGTGTTTTGATTCTATATCCTTAATCACCATATAGAATACGACCTATTCCTAGATTTTCATTAAAATCTGAAGAAGTTGAAAATCTGAGCAAATTATTATCCAAGGCTATAGCCTGGGATTTTTCTTGATTTTTTTGAAAAAATAGATTTTCCTAAACGTTTCATCATAGACGTTTTTACGTGTGCTGAATAAGAATCTGTGGTCAGAACCTTAAAATTCTTGTGATTAGTCGAGTAATTAGCATATTGATACGATTATAATTAATATTAAGTATGTAATTCAGCGCTTAATTTTACGAAATACATTCTTTTGACTCTATATCCTTAATCACCATATAGAATACGAGATATTCCTAGATTTTCATTAAAATCTGAAGAAGTTGAAAATATGAGCAAATTATTATCCAAGGCAAAATTTTGCCTTGGATTTTTCTTGATTTTTTTGAAAAATAGATTTTCCTAAAATTTTCATCATAAATGTTTTTACGTGTGCTGAATAAGAATCTGTGGTCAAAACCTTAAAATTCGTGTAATCAGTCGAGTAATTAGCATATTAATATAATCGTGATTAATGTTAATTATGTGATTAAGCGCTTTATTTCACGAAATGCAGTATTTTGACTCTATATCCTTAATCACCATATAGAATACGACATATTCCTAGATTTTCATTAAAATCTGAAGAAGTTGAAAATCTGAGCAAATTATTATCCAAGGCTATAGCCTTGGATTTTTCTTGATTTTTTTGAAAAAATAGATTTTCCTAAACGTTTCATCATAGACGTTTTTACGTGTGCTGAATAAGAATCTGTGGTCAAAACCTTAAAATTCTTGTGATTAGTCGAGTAATTAGCATATTAATACGATTATAATTAATATTAAGTATGTAATTAAGCGCTTAATTTTACGAAATACATTCTTTTGACTCTATATCCTTAATCACCATATAGAATACGAGATATTCCTAGATTTTCATTAAAATCTGAAGAAGTTCAAAATATGAGCAAATTATTATCCAAGGCAAAATTTTGCCTTGGATTTTTCTTGATTTTTTTGAAAAATAGATTTTCCTAAAAGTTTCATCATAGATGTTTTTACGTGTGCTGAATAAGAATCTGTGGTCAAAACCTTAAAATTCGTGTAATCAGTCGAGTAATTAGCATATTAATATAATCGTGATTAATGTTAATTATGTTATTAAGCGCTTAATTTCACGAAATGCAGTGTTTTGATTCTATATCCTTAATCACCATATAGAATACGACATATTCCCAGATTTTCATTAAAATCTGAAGAAGTTGAAAATCTAGGCAAATTATTATGCATGATTATAGCCTTGGATTTTTCTTGATATCTTTAAAAAAATAGATTTTCCTAAAAGTTTCATCATAGACGTTTTTACGTGTGCTTAATAAGCTTCTATGGTCAAAACCTTAAAATTCGTGTTATTAGTCGAGTAATTATCATATTCATATAATCGTGATTCATGTTTAGTATGTGATTAAGCGCTTAATTTCACGAAATGCAGTATTTTCACTCTATTTCCTTAATCACCATATAGAGTACGACATATTCCTAGATTTTCATTAAAATCTTAAGAAGTTGAAAATCTGAGAAAATTGTTATCCAAGGCTATAGCCTTGGATTTTTCTTGATTTTCTTGAAAAAATAGATTTTCCTAAACGTTTCATCATAGACGTTTTTTCGTGTGCTGAATAAGAATCTGTGGTCAAAACCTTAAAATTCTTGTGATTAGTCGAGTAATTAGCATATTAATACGATTATAATTAATATTAAGTATGTAATTAAGCGCTTAATTTTACGAAATACATTCTTTTGACTCTATATCCTTTATCACCATATAGAATACGAGATATTCCTAGATTTTCATTAAAATCTGAAGAAGTTGAAAATCTGAGCAAATTATTATCCAAGGCAAAATTTTGCCTTGGATTTTTCTTGATTTTTTTGAAAAATAGATTTTCCAAAAATTTTCATCATAGATGTTTTTACGTGTGCTGAATAAGAATCTGTGGTCAAAACCTTAAAATTCGTGTAATCAGTCGAGTAATTAGCATATTAATATAATCGTGATTAATGTTAATTATGTGATTAAGCGCTTAATTTCACGATATACAGTGTTTTGATTCTATATCCTTAATCACCATATAGAATACGACATATTCCTAGATTTTCATTAAAATCTGAAGAAGTTGAAAATCTGAGCAAATTATTATCTAAGGCTATAGCCTTGGATTTTTCTTGATTTTTTTGAAAAAATAGATTTTCCTAAACGTTTCATCATAGAGGTTTTTACGTGTGCTGAATAAGAATCTGTGGTCAGAACCTTAAAATTCTTGTGATTAGTCAAGTAATTAGCATATTAATACGATCATAATTAATATTAAGTATGTAATTAAGCGCTTAATTTTACGAAATACATTCTTTTGACTCTATATCCTTAATCACCATATAGAATACGAGATATTCCTAGATTTTCATTAAAATCTGAAGAAGTTGAAAATCTGAGCAAATTATTATCCAAGGCTAAATTTTGCCTTGGATTTTTCTTGATTTTTTTGAAAAATAGATTTTCCTAAAATTTTCATCATAGATGTTTTTACGTGTGCTGAATAAGAATCTGTGGTCAAAACCTTAAAATTCGTGTAATCAGTCGAGTAATTAGCATATTAATATAATCGTGATTAATGTTAATTATGTGATTAAGCGCTTTATTTCACGATATGCAGTGTTTTGATTCTATATCCTTAATCACCATATAGAATACGACCTATTCCTAGATTTTCATTAAAATCTGAAGAAGTTGAAAATCTTGATTTTTTTGAAAAAATAGATTTTCCTAAACGTTTCATCATAGACGTTTTTACGTGTGCTGAATAAGAATCTGTGGTCAGAACCTTAAAATTCTTGTGATTAGTCGAGTAATTAGCATATTGATACGATTATAATTAATATTAAGTATGTAATTAAGCGCTTAATTTTACGAAATACATTCTTTTGACTCTATATCCTTAATCACCATATAGAATACGAGATATTCCTAGATTTTCATTAAAATCTGAAGAAGATCAAAATATGAGCAAATTATTATCCAAGGCAACATTTTGCCTTGGATTTTTCTTGATTTTTTTTGAAAAATAGATTTTCCTAAAATTTTCATCATAGATGTTTTTACGTGTGCTGAATAAGAATCTGTGGTCAAAACCTTAAAATTCGTGTAATCAGTCGAGTAATTAGCATATTAATATAATCGTGATTAATGTTAATTATGTTATTAAGCGCTTAATTTCACGAAATGCAGTGTTTTGATTCTATATCCTTAATCACCATATAGAATACGACATATTCCCAGATTTTCATTAAAATCTGAAGAAGTTGAAAATCTAGGCAAATTATTATCCATGGATTTTTCTTGATATCTTTAAAGAAAATAGATTTTCCTAAAAGTTTCATCATAGACGTTTTTACGTGTGCTGAATAAGATTCTATGGTCAAAACCTTAAAATTCGTGTTATTAGTCGAGTAATTATCATATTCATATAATCGTGATTAATGTTTAGTATGTGATTAAGCGCTTAATTTCACGAAATGCAGTATTTTCACTCTATTTCCTTAATCACCATATAGAGTACGACATATTCCTAGATTTTCATTAAAATCTGAAGAAGTTGAAAATCTGAGAAAATTGTTATGCCTTGGATTTTTCTTGATTTTTTTAAAAAAATAGATTTTCCTAACCGTTTCATCATAGATGTTTTTACGTGTGCTGAATAAGAATGTGTGGTCAAAACCTTAAAATTCGTGTAATTACTTGAGTAATTAGCATATTAATATAATCGTGATTAATGTTAAGTATATGATTAAGCGCTTAATTTCACGAAATGCAGTATTTTGACTCTATATCCTTAATCACCATATAGAATACGACAAATTCCTAGATTTTCATTAAAATCTGAAGAAGTTGAAAATCTGAGCAAATTATTATCCAAGGCTATAGCCTGGATTTTTCTTGATTTTCTTGAAAAAATAGATTTTCCTAAACGTTTCATCATAGACGTTTTTACGTGTGCTGAATAAGAATCTGTGGTCAAAACCTTAAAATTCTTGTGATTAGTCGAGTAATTAGCATATTAATACGATTATAATTAATATTAAGTATGTAATTAAGCGCTTAATTTTACGAAATACATTCTTTTGACTCTATATCCTTTATCACCATATAGAATACGAGATATTCCTAGATTTTCATTAAAATCTGAAGAAGTTGAAAATCTGAGCAAATTATTATCCAAGGCAAAATTTTGCCTTGGATTTTTCTTGATTTTTTTGAAAAATAGATTTTCCAAAAATTTTCATCATAGATGTTTTTACGTGTGCTGAATAAGAATCTGTGGTCAAAACCTTAAAATTCGTGTAATCAGTCGAGTAATTAGCATATTAATATAATCGTGATTAATGTTAATTATGTGATTAAGCGCTTAATTTCACGATATACAGTGTTTTGATTCTATATCCTTAATCACCATATAGAATACGACCTATTCCTAGATTTTCATTAAAATCTGAAGAAGTTGAAAATCTGAGCAAATTATTATCCAAGGCTATAGCCTTGGATTTTTCTTGATTTTTTTGAAAAAATAGATTTTCCTAAACGTTTCATCATAGACGTTTTTACGTGTGCTGAATAAGAATCTGTGGTCAGAACCTTAAAATTCTTGTGATTAGTCGAGTAATTAGCATATTAATACGATTATAATTAATATTAAGTATGTAATTAAGCGCTTAATTTTACGAAATACATTCTTTTGACTCTATATCCTTAATCACCATATAGAATACGAGATATTCCTAGATTTTCATTAAAATCTGAAGAAGTTGAAAATCTGAGCAAATTATTATCCAAGGCAAAATTTTGCCTTGGATTTTTCTTGATTTTTTTGAAAAATAGATTTTCCAAAAATTTTCATCATAGATGTTTTTACGTGTGCTGAATAAGAATCTGTGGTCAAAACCTTAAAATTCGTGTAATCAGTCGAGTAATTAGCATATTAATATAATCGTGATTAATGTTAATTATGTGATTAAGCGCTTAATTTCACGATATACAGTGTTTTGATTCTATATCCTTAATCACCATATAGAATACGACATATTCCTAGATTTTCATTAAAATCTGAAGAAGTTGAAAATCTGAGCAAATTATTATCTAAGGCTATAGCCTTGGATTTTTCTTGATTTTTTTGAAAAAATAGATTTTCCTAAACGTTTCATCATAGACGTTTTTACGTGTGCTGAATAAGAATCTGTGGTCAGAACCTTAAAATTCTTGTGATTAGTCGAGTAATTAGCATATTAATACGATTATAATTAATATTAAGTATGTAATTAAGCGCTTAATTTTACGAAATACATTCTTTTGACTCTATATCCTTAATCACCATATAGAATACGAGATATTCCTAGATTTTCATTAAAATCTGAAGAAGTTCAAAATATGAGCAAATTATTATCCAAGGCAAAATTTTGCCTTGGATTTTTCTTGATTTTTTTGAAAAATAGATTTTCCTAAAATTTTCATCATAGATGTTTTTACGTGTGCTGAATAAGAATCTGTGGTCAAAACCTTAAAATTCGTGTAATCAGTCGAGTAATTAGCATATTAATATAATCGTGATTAATGTTAATTATGTTATTAAGCGCTTAATTTCACGAAATGCAGTGTTTTGATTCTATATCCTTAATCACCATATAGAATACGACATATTCCCAGATTTTCATTAAAATCTGAAGAAGTTGAAAATCTAGGCAAATTATTATGCATGATTATAGCCTTGGATTTTTCTTGATATCTTTAAAAAATATAGATTTTCCTAAAAGTTTCATCATAGACGTTTTTACGTGTGCTTAATAAGCTTCTATGGTCAAAACCTTAAAATTCGTGTTATTAGTCGAGTAATTATCATATTCATATAATCGTTTTTCATGTTTAGTATGTGATTAAGCGCTTAATTTCACGAAATGCAGTATTTTCACTCTATTTCCTTAATCACCATATAGAGTACGACATATTCCTAGATTTTCATTAAAATCTTAAGAAGTTGAAAATCTGAGAAAATTGTTATCCAATGTGGATTTTTCTTGATTTTCTTGAAAAAATAGATTTTCCTAAACGTTTCATCATAGACGTTTTTTGGTGTGCTGAATAAGAATCTGTGGTCAAAACCTTAAAATTCTTGTGATTAGTCGAGTAATTAGCATATTAATACGATTATAATTAATATTAAGTATGTAATTAAGCGCTTAATTTTACGAAATACATTCTTTTGACTCTATATCCTTTATCACCATATAGAATACGAGATATTCTTAGATTTTCATTAAAATCTGAAGAAGTGGAAAATCTGAGCAAATTATTATCCAAGGCAAAATTTTGCCTTGGATTTTTCTTGATTTTTTTGAAAAATAGATTTTCCAAAAATTTTCATCGTAGATGTTTTTACGTGTGCTGAATAAGAATCTGTGGTCAAAACCTTAAAATTCGTGTAATCAGTCGAGTAATTAGCATATTAATATAATCGTGATTAATGTTAATTATGTGATTAAGCGCTTAATTTCACGATATACAGTGTTTTGATTCTATATCCTTAATCACCATATAGAATACGACATATTCCTAGATTTTCATTAAAATCTGAAGAAGTTGAAAATCTGAGCAAATTATTATCTAAGGCTATAGCCTTGGATTTTTCTTGATTTTTTTGAAAAAATAGATTTTCCTAAACGTTTCATCATAGAGGTTTTTACGTGTGCTGAATAAGAATCTGTGGTCAGAACCTTAAAATTCTTGTGATTAGTCAAGTAATTAGCATATTAATACGAATATAATTAATATTAAGTATGTAATTAAGCGCTTAATTTTACGAAATACATTCTTTTGACTCTATATCCTTAATCACCATATAGAATACGAGATATTCCTAGATTTTCATTAAAATCTGAAGAAGTTGAAAATCTGAGCAAATTATTATCCAAGGCTAAATTTTGCCTTGGATTTTTCTTGATTTTTTTGAAAAATAGATTTTCCTAAAATTTTCATCATAGATGTTTTTACGTGTGCTGAATAAGAATCTGTGGTCAAAACCTTAAAATTCGTGTAATCAGTCGAGTAATTAGCATATTAATATAATCGTGATTAATGTTAATTATGTGATTAAGCGCTTTATTTCACGATATGCAGTGTTTTGATTCTATATCCTTAATCACCATATAGAATACGACATATTCCTAGATTTTCATTAAAATCTGAAGAAGTTGAAAATCTGAGCAAATTATTATCCAAGGCTATAGCCTTGGATTTTTCTTGATTTTCTTGAAAAAATAGATTTTCCTAAACGTTTCATCATAGACGTTTTTACGTGTGCTGAATAAGAATCTGTGGTCAGAACCTTAAAATTCTTGTGATTAGTCGAGTAATTAGCATATTGATACGATTATAATTAAGTATGTAATTAAGCGCTTAATTTTACGAAATACATTCTTTTGACTCAATATCCTTAATCACCATATAGAATACGAGATATTCCTAGATTTTCATTAATATCTGAAGAAGTTGAAAATCTGAGCAAATTATTATCCAAGGCAAAATTTTGCCTTGGATTTTTCTTGATTTTTTTGAAAAATAGATTTTCCAAAAATTTTCATCATAGATGTTTTTACGGGTGCTGAATAAGAATCTGTGGTCAAAACCTTAAAATTCGTGTAATCAGTCGAGTAATTAGCATATTAATATAATCGTGATTAATGTTAATTATGTGATTAAGCGCTTAATTTCACGATATACAGTGTTTTGATTCTATATCCTTAATCACCATATAGAATACGACATATTCCTAGATTTTCATTAAAATCTGAAGAAATTGAAAATATGAGCAAATTATTATCTAAGGCTATAGCCTTGGATTTTTCTTGATTTTTTTGAAAAAATAGATTTTCCTAAACGTTTCATCATAGACGTTTTTACGTGTGCTGAATAGGAATCTGTGGTCAAAACCTTAAAATTCGTGTAATCAGTCGAGTAATTAGCATATTAATATAATCGTGATTAATGTTAATTATGTGATTAAGCGCTTAATTTCACGATATGCAGTGTTTTGATTCTATATCCTTAATCACCATATAGAATACGACCTATTCCTAGATTTTCATTAAAATCTGAAGAAGTTGAAAATCTGAGCAAATTATTATCCAAGGCCTTGGATTTTTCTTGATTTTCTTGAAAAAATAGATTTTCCTAAACGTTTCATCATAGACGTTTTTACGTGTGCTGAATAAGAATCTGTGGTCAAAACCTTAAAATTCTTGTGATTAGTCGAGTAATTAGCATATTAATACGATTATAATTAATATTAAGTATGTAATTAAGCGCTTAATTTTACGAAATACATTCTTTTGACTCTGTATCCTTAATCACCATATAGACTACGAGATATTCCTAGATTTTCATTAAAATCTGAAGAAGTTCAAAATATGAGCAAATTATTATCCAAGGCAAAATTTTGCCATGGATTTTTCTTGATTTTTTTGAAAAATAGGTTTTCCTAAAATTTTCATCATAGATGTTTTTACGTGTGCTGAATAAGAATCTGTGGTCAAAACCTTAAAATTCGTGTAATCAGTCGAGTAATTAGCATATTAATATAATCGTGATTAATGTTAATTATGTTATTAAGCGCTTAATTTCACGAAATGCAGTGTTTTGATTCTATATCCTTAATCACCATATAGAATACGACATATTCCCAGATTTTCATTAAAATCTGAAGAAGTTGAAAATCTAGGTAAATTATTATCCATGATTATAGCCTTGGATTTATCTTGATATCTTTAAAAAAAATAGATTTTCCTAAAAGTTTCATCATAGACGTTTTTACGTATGCTGAATAAGATTCTATGGTCAAAACCTTAAAATTCGTGTTATTAGTCGAGTAATTATTATATTCATATAATCGTGATTAATGTTTAGTATGTGATTAAGCGCTTAATTTCACGAAATGCAGTATTTTCACTCTATTTCCTTAATCACCATATAGAGTACGACATATTCCTAGATTTTCATTAAAATCTGAAGAAGTTGAAAAGCTGAGAAAATTGTTATCCAAGGCTATAGCCTTGGATTTTTCTTAATTTTTTATAAAAAAATAGATTTTCCTAACCGTTTCATCATAGATGTTTTTACGTGTGCTGAATAAGAATGTGTGGTCAAAACCTTAAAATTCGTGTAATTACTTGAGTAATTAGCATATTAATATAATCGTGATTAATGTTAAGTATATGATTAAGCGCTTAATTTCACGAAATGCAGTATTTTGACTCTATATCCTTAATCACCATATAGAATACGACCTATTCCTAGATTTTCATTAAAATCTGAAGAAGTTGAAAATCTGAGCAAATTATTATCCAAGGCTAAATTTTGCCTTGGATTTTTCTTGATTTTTTTGAAAAATAGATTTTCCAAAAATTTTCATCATAGATGTTTTTACGTGTGCTGAATAAGAATCTGTGGTCAAAACCTTAAAATTCTTGTGATTAGTCGAGTAATTAGCATATTAATACGATTATAATTAATATTAAGTATGTAATTAAGCGCATAATTTTACGAAATACATTCTTTTGACTCTATATCCTTTATCACCATATAGAATACGAGATATTCCTAGATTTTCATTAAAATCTGAAGAAGTTGAAAATCTGTGCAAATTATTATCCAAGGCAAAATTTTGCCTTGGATTTTTCTTGATTTTTTTGAAAAATAGATTTTCCAAAAATTTTCATCATAGATGTTTTTACGTGTGCTGAATAAGAATCTGTGGTCAAAACCTTAAAATTCGTGTAATCAGTCGAGTAATTAGCATATTAATATTATCGTGATTAATGTTAATTATGTGATTAAGCGCTTAATTTCACGATATACAGTGTTTTGATTCTATATCCTTAATCACCATATAGAATACGACATATTCCTAGATTTTCATTAAAATCTGAAGAAGTTGAAAATCTGAGCAAATTATTATCTAAGGCTATAGCCTTGGATTTTTCTTGATTTTTTTTGAAAAAATAGATTTTCCTAAACGTTTCATCATAGAGGTTTTTACGTGTGTTGAATAAGAATCTGTGGTCAGAACCTTAAAATTCTTGTGATTAGTCAAGTAATTAGCATATTAATACGATCATAATTAATATTAAGTATGTAATTAAGCGCTTAATTTTACGAAATACATTCTTTTGACTCTATATCCTTAATCACCATATAGAATACGAGATATTCCTAGATTTTCATTAAAATCTGAAGAAGTTGAAAATCTGAGCAAATTATTATCCAAGGCTAAATTTTGCCTTGGATTTTTCTTGATTTTTTTGAAAAATAGATTTTCCTAAAATTTTCATCATAGATGTTTTTACGTGTGCTGAATAAGAATCTGTGGTCAAAACCTTAAAATTCGTGTAATTACTTGAGTAATTAGCATATTAATATAATCGTGATTAATGTTAAGTATGTGATTAAGCGCTTAATTTCACGAGATGCAGTATTTTGACTCTATATCCTTAATCACCATATAGAATACGACATATTCCTAGATTTTCATTAAAATCTGAAGAAGTTGAAAATCTGAGCAAATTATTGGATTTTTCTTGATTTTCTTGAAAAAACAGATTTTCCTAAACGTTTCATCATAGACGTTTTTACGTGTGCTGAATAAGAATCTGTGGTCAAAACCTTAAAATTCTTGTGATTAGTCGAGTAATTAGCATATTAGTACGATTATAATTAATATTAAGTATGTAATTAAGCGCTTAATTTTACGAAATACAGTCTTTTAACTCTATATTCTTAATCACCATATAGAATACGAGATATTCCTAGATTTTCATTAAAATCTGAAGAACTTGAAAATCTGAGCAAATTATTATCCAAGGCAAAATTTTGCCTGGATTTTTCTTGATTTTTTTCAAAAATAGATTTTCCTAAAATTTTCATCATAGATGTTTTTACGTGTGCTGAATAAGAATCTGTGGTCAAAACCTTAAAATTCGTGTAATCAGTCGAATAATTAGCATATTAATATAATCTTGATTAATGTTTTGGTCGAGGTGGTGTGCAAAGTGAGAGGGTTAGGGAAAATGATTTGGTAAACAGAGAAGAGGTAGTGAAAGCTTTGCGGAAGATGAAAGACGGCAAGGCAGCAGGTTCGGATGGTATTGCAGTGGAATTTATTAAAAAAGGGGGTGACTGTATTGTTGACTGGTTGGTAAGGTTATTTAATGTATGTATGACTCATGGTGAGGTGCCTGAGGATTGGCGGAATGCGTGCATAGTGCCATTGTACAAAGGCAAAGGGGTTAAGCGTGAGTGCTCAAATTACAGAGGTATAAGTTTGTTGAGTATTCCTGGTAAATTATATGGGAGGGTATTGATTGAGAGGGTGAAGGCATGTACAGAGCATCAGATTGGGGAAGAGCAGTGTGGTTTCAGAAGTGGTAGAGGATGTGTGGATCAGGTGTTTGCTTTGAAGAATGTATGTGAGAAATACTTAGAAAAGCAAATGGATTTGTATGTATCATTTATGGATCTGGAGAAGGCATATGATAGAGTTGATAGAGATGCTCTGTAGAAGGTATCAAGAATATATGGTGTGGGAGGAAAGTTGTTAGAAGCAGTGAAAAGTTTTTATCGAGGATGTAAGGCATGTGTACGTGTAGGAAGAGAGGAAAGTGATTGGTTCTCAGTGAATGTAGGTTTGCGGCAGGGGTGTGTGATGTCTCCATGGTTGTTTAATTTGTTTATGGATGGGGTTGTTAGGGAGGTAAATGCAAGAGTTTTGGAAAGAGGGGCAAGTATGAAGTCTGTTGGGGTTGAGAGAGCTTGGGAAGTGAGTCAGTTGTTGTTCGCTGATGATACAGCGCTGGTGGCTGATTCATGTGAGAAACTGCAGAAGCTGGTGACTGAGTTTGGTAAAGTGTGTGGAAGAAGAAAGTTAAGATTAAATGTGAATAAGAGTAAGGTTATTAGGTACAGTAGGGTTGAGGGTCAAGTCAATTGGGAGGTGAGTTTGAATGGAGCAAAACTGGAGGAAGTGAAGTGTTTTAGATTTCTGGGAGTGGATCTGGCAGCGGATGGAACCATGGAAGCGGAAGTGGATCATAGGGTGGGGGAGGGGGCGAAAATTCTGGGGGCCTTGAATAATGTGTGGAAGTCGAGAACATTATCTCGGAAAGCAAAAATAGGTATGTTTGAAGGAATAGTGGTTCCAACAATGTTGTATGGTTGCGAGGCGTGGGCTATGGATAGAGTTGTGCGCAGGAGGATGGATGTGCTGGAAATGAGATGTTTGAGGACAATATGTGGTGTGAGGTGGTTTGATCGAGTGAGTAACGTAAGGGTAAGAGAGATGTGTGGAAATAAAAAGAGCGTGGTTGAGAGAGCAGAAGAGGGTGTTTTGAAGTGGTTTGGGCACATGGAGAGAATGAGTGAGGAAAGATTGACCAAGAGGATATATGTGTCGGAGGTGGAGGGAACGAGGAGAAGTGGGAGACCAAATTGGAGGTGGAAAGATGGAGTGAAAAAGATTTTGTGTGATCGGGGCCTGAACATGCAGGAGGGTGAAAGGAGGGCAAGGAATAGAGTGAATTGGAGCGATGTGGTATACCGGGGTTGACGTGCTGTCAGTGGATTGAATCAAGGCATGTGAAGCGTCTGGGGTAAACCATGGAAAGCTGTGTAGGTATGTATATTTGCGTGTGTGGACGTATGTATATACATGTGTATGGGGGGGGTGGTTGGGCGATTTCTTTCGTCTGTTTCCTTGCGCTACCTCGCAAACGCGGGAGACAGCGACAAAGTATAATAAATAAATATAAATAAATATAATGTTATTTATGTGATTAAGCGCTTAATATCACGAAATGCAGTGTTTTGACTCTATATCCTTAATCACCATATAGAATACGACATATTCCCAGATTTTCATTAAAATCTGAAGAAGTTGAAAATCTAAGCAAATTATTATCCATGGATTTTTCTTGATTTATTTGAAAAAATAGATTTTCCTAAAAGTTTTATCATAGACGTTTTTACGTGTGCTGAATAGGAATCTGTGGTCAAAACCTTAAAATTCGTGTAATTAGTCGAGTAATTATCATATTCATATAATCGTGATTAATGTTAAGTATGTGATTAAGCGCTTAATTTCACGAAATGCAGTATTTTCACTCTATTTCCTTAATCACCATATAGAGTACGACATATTCTTGAGCAAATTGTTATCCAAGCCTTGGATTTTTCTTGATTTTTTTGAAAAAATGGATTTTCCTAAACGTTTCATCATAGATTTTTTACGTGTGCTGAATAAGAATCTGTGGTCAAAACCTTAAAATTCGTGTAATTACTTAAATAATTAGCATATTAATATAATCGTGATTAATGTTAAGTATGTGATTAAGCGCTTAATATCACGAAATGCAGTTTTTTGACTCTATATCCTTAATCACCATATAGAATACGACATATTCCTGGATTTTCATGAAAATCTGAAGAAGTTGAATATCTGTGCAAATTATTATTTTTCTTGATTTTTTGAAAAATAAATTTTCCTAAAAGTTTCATAATAGACGTTTTTACGTGTACTGAATAAGGATCTGTGGTCAAAACCTTGAAATTTGTGTAATTAGTCGAGTAATTAGCATGATTATATTATCGTGATTAATGTTAATTATATGATTAAGCGCTAAATTTCACGAAATGCAGTATTTTGATTCTATATCCTTAATTACCATATAGAATACGACATATTTCTAGATTTTTATTAAAATCTGAAGAAGTTGAAAATCTGAGCAAATTATTATCGAAGGCTATAGCCTTGGATTTTTTTTGATTTTTTTGAAAAATAGATTTTACTAGAATTTTCATCATAGATGTTTTTACGTGTGCTGAATAAGAATCTGTATTCAAAACCTTAAAATTCGTGTAATTAGTTGAGTAATTAGCATATTAATATAATCGTCATTAATGTTAAGTATGTGATTCAGTGCTTAATTAAATTTTTTTACGTGTGCTGAATAAGAATCTGGTCAAAACCCAAAGATTCGTGTAATTTGTCTAGTAATTACCATATTAATAAAATTATGATTAATGTTAAGTATGTAATTAAGCGCTTAATTTTACGAAATGCAGTCTTTTGGCACGATATCCTTAATCACCACATAGAATACGACATATTCATAGATTTTCATTAAAATCTAAAGTTGAAAATCTGAGTAAATTATTATCCAAGGCCTAGGATTTTTCTTGATTTTTTTGGAAAAATAGATTTTCCTAAAAGTTTCATCATAGACGTTTTTACGTGTGCTGAATAAGAATCTGTGGTCAAAACCTTAAAATTCGTGTAATTAGTCGAGTGATTAGCATATTAATATGGTTATAATTAATAGTATGTAATTAAGCGCTTAATTTTACGAAATACAGTCTCTTGACTCGGTATCTTTAATCACCATATAGAATACGACATATTCCAAGATTTTCATTAAAATCTGAAGAAGTTGAAAATCTGAGCAAATTATTATTCAAGGCGTTTGCCTTGGATTTTTCTTGATTTATTTTGAAAAATAGACTTTCCTAAAATTTTCATCATAGATGTTTATACGTGTGCTGAATAAGAATATATGGTCAAAACCTTAAAATTCGTGTAATTAGTCGAATAATTAGCATGTTAATATAATCGTGATGTTAAGTATGTGATTAAGCGCTTAATTTCACGAAATGCAGTATTTTGGCTCTATATCCTTAATCACCATATAGAATACGACATATTCCCAGATTTTCATTAAAATCTGAAGAAGTTGAAAATCTGAACAAGTTATTTTTCTTGCTTTTTTAAAAAGATAGATTCTCCTAAAAGTTTCATCATAGACGTTTTTACGTGTGCTGAATTAGAATCTGTGTTCAAAACCTTAATATTCTTGTGATTAGTCGAGTAATTAGCATATTAATAATATAATTAATATTAACTATGTAATTAAGCGCTTAATTTTACGAAATACAGTCTTTTGGCTCGATATCCTTAATCACGATATAGAATACGAGATATTCCCAGATTATCATTAAAATCTGAAGAAGTTAAAGATATGAGCAAATTATTGGATTTTTCTTGATTTTTTGAAAAAATAGATTTTCTTCAATTTTCATCATAGATGTTTTTACGTGTGCTGAAGAAGAATCTGTGGTCAAAACATTAAAATTCGTGTAATTTGTCAAGTAATTAGCATATTAAGAAAATTAGTTTTAGTGTAAAGTATGTAATTAAGCGCTTAATTTTACGAAATGCAGTCTTTTGACACGGTATCCTTAATCACCATATAGAATTCCACATATTCCCAGATGTTCATTAAAATCTGAAGAAGTTGAAAATCTGAGGCAAATATTATCCAAGAAGTTGAAAATCTGAGCCTTGGATTTTTCTTGATTTTTTTTAAAAATAGATTTTCCTAAAATTTTCATCATAGATGTTTTTACGTGTTCTGAATAAGAATCTGTGGTCAAAACCTTAAAATTCTTGTCATTAGTCGAGTAATTAGCATATTGATACGATTATAATTAATATTAAGTATGTAATTAAGCGCTTACATTTACCAAATACACTTTTTTGACTCGGTATCCTTAATCACCATGTAGAATACGACATATTTCTATATTTTCATCAAAATCTGAAGAAGTTGAAAATCTGAGCAAAATATTATCCAAGGTTTTAGACTTCGATTTATCTTGATTTTTTTTAAAAGATAGATTGTCTAAAATTTTCAGCATTGATGTTTTTACGTGTGCTTTAAAAATCTTTGGTCAAAACCTTAAAATTTGTGTAATTACTCGTAATTAGCGTAATATTAAGCACGTAATTTCACGAAATGCAGTATTTTCACTATATCCTTAATCACCATATAGAATACGACATATTCCCAGATTTTTATTAAAATCTGAAGAAGTTCAAAGTCTGAGGAAATTATTATCCAAGGCTAGATCTAGCCTTGGATTTTTCTTGATTTTTTTGAAAAAATAGATTTTCCTAAAATTTTCATCATAGATGTTTTTACGTGTGCTAAATAAGATTCTGTGGTCAAAACCTTAAAATTCGTGTAATTAGTCCAATAATTAGCATATTAATATGATTTTAATTTATATTAAGTATGTAATTAAGCGCTTAATTTTACGAAATACAGTCTTTGACTCGGTATCCTTAATGACCATATAGAATACGACATATTCCTAGAATTTCATTAAAATCTGAAAAAGTTGAAAATCTGAGCAAAATATCCAAGTTATAGCCTTGGATTTTTCTTGATTTTTTTTAAAAAATAGATTTTCATAAAATTTTCATCATAGATGTTTTTACGTTTGGTGAATATAAATCTGTGGTCAAAACCTTAATATTCGTGTAATTAGTCGAGTAATTATCATATTGATATAATCGTGATTAAAGTTAAGTATGTGATTAAGCGCTTAATTTCACGAAATGCAGTATTTTGACTCTGTATCCTGAATCATCATATAGAATATGACATATTCCCAGATTTTCATTAAAATCTGAAGTTGAAAATATGAGCAAAATATTATCCAAGGCTTTATCATAGATGTTTTTACGTGTGCTTAATAAGAATCTGTGGACAAAACCTTAAAACTCGTGTAATTAGTCAAGTAATTAGCATATTAGTATAGTCATAGTTAATATTAAGTATGTAATTAAGCGTTTAATTTTACGAAATCCAGTATTTTGACTCTATATCCTTAATCA
Organism: Panulirus ornatus; assembly: GCF_036320965.1. Lineage (NCBI taxonomy): Eukaryota > Metazoa > Arthropoda > Malacostraca > Decapoda > Palinuridae > Panulirus > Panulirus ornatus. Next base: position 46,587 of record NC_092294.1, on the reverse strand, counting down.
CCATATAGAATACAACATATTCCCAGATGTTCATTAAAATCTAAACTTGAAAATCTGAGCAAAATATTACCCAAGGCCTTGGATTTTTCTTGATATTTTTGAAAAAAAGATTTTCCTAAAATTTTTAGCATTGATATTTTTACGTGTGCTGAATAAGAATCTGTTGTCCCTACCTTAAAACTCGTGTAATTAGCCGAGTAATTAGCATGATATAATTAATGTTAAGTATATAACTAAGCGCTTAATTTTACGAAATGCAGTATTTTGACTCGATATCCTTAACCACCATATAGAATACGATATATTCCCAGATTTTCATTAAAATCTAAGGAACTTGAAAATCTGAGCAAAATATTTTTCTTGATTTTTTTTTGAAAAATAGATTTTCTAAAATTTTCAGCATTGATTTTTTTACGTGTGCTAAATAAGAATCTTTGGTCAAAACCTTAAAATTCGTGTAATTAGTTGAGTAATTAGCATATTAATATAATTATAATTAATGTTATGTAATTGGACACTTAATTTCACGAAATGCATTATTTTGGTTCTATATCCTTAATCACCATATAGAATACCATATATTCCCAGATTTTCATTAAAATCTCAAGAAGTTGAAAATCTGATCCAAGGCTATAGAGCATTGGATTTTTCTTGATTTTTTTGAAAAAATAGATTTTCCTAAAATTTTCATCATAGATGTTTTTACGTGTGCTGAATAAGAATCTGTTGTCAAAACCTTAAATTTCTTGCAGTTACTCGAGTAATTAGCATATTAATATAATCATAATTAATATTGTGTAATTAAGCGTTTTATTTCATGAAATACAGTATTTTGTCTATATCCTTAATAACCATATAGAATACGACATATTCCCAGATTTTCATTGAAATCTGAAGAAGTTGGAAATCTGAGGAAAATATTATCCTTGGATTTTTTTTTTTATTTTTTTTGAAAAAACAGATTTTCATAAAAATTTTCAGAATTGATGTTTTTACGTGGGCTGAATAAGAATCTATGGTCAAAACCTTAAAATTCT